>NW_026614661.1:0-143118 GCF_030052815.1 Hevea brasiliensis
TTTGAGTAGTTGTAAATTAAAATTATACATTGAAGTTGTAAAATAAATTATGAGTTATTTTGGCTTGTAAAATTTGTACTGTATTTCTTTTATCTCAGTCTTTGAAAAAAAAACTATTGTGGATTTGAGTTGAAAAAGATATTGTGTTGTTTAACTGTTGGAGTTGAGATTGAGAATTATATTAAAGTGTTTTTTACAGGTTTTCTGAAGAATTATTTTATCCAAAATACAGATGGCACTCAGCCAAAATTTTTATAGAAGTCACTAATAGTCCAAATGTGTTAGCTGTTTCACTTCAGTTCAAAAAGGTTTTTAACACTTGTAAATTGTGCTCACCACTGTAAAAAGAAGTAAGAAAAGTTTTAAAATCCCTTGTAGTGTATTTAATGGGTTATCAGTAGACGAAGTTGGTAATTCATTAGGTATACTACGGGATCATGTTATGCCTTACAGAGGGGTAGGGTGTGACATGTTTAAGTGGTATTAGAGCCAGGTTTTTAAATTCTGTTTTCACCTGTTACTTGAATATTCTTTCTTCATAGTACAACTGCTCAATATCATTGTTTGATACATACAGTACATTGCATTATAAATATGCACTAACGGGAGGAAATCACCTTGTGTTAATTGTTCGGGAGGTCTAAGATCCTCGAATTGACTATGGAAGAGGGTGATCGTTCAGTCAATCAATCGATAGAGGCTGAGGTACAAGTTGAGGCCCCAGCTCCACAAAGTGTCGAAGGCCCGATCAGTTTCTGGGGTACAAATTCGCACAAATGGCCCAGCAAATGGCCACTTTCTTTCAGCAAATGGCTAATAATCTGTCAGCCCAAGCCCAAGTATAGACCCAACCCCCATAAGGGCAACATGAAATAGAGAAGAGGGAGAAACCTATGGGTCAGAGCCCAAGCAGTAATTTGAGAAAGAGAAAAGAATATGAGGAGCCCCTAGCTCAGGGATATAACAGAGGTGGATCATCAAGGCAGAGACCACCAAGGTCCAGTTGTCGAACAACTAGAAGTTCCTACCCTCCCCGCCAATGTGAAACTTGTGGTAGAAATCATGGTGGGGTATGCTACAAGGCCATAGGAGCCTGTTATAATTGTGGAGGCATAGGACACTTTGCCAAGGACTGCACCAGTGCTCGCAGAGTTGGACCACCTCCTACTACTGCAGAAGGGTCAGTTCAGAGCCCTGTCACCAGAAGTTCACAACCACCTAGTAGAGGTAGAGGCAGGGGTAGAGGTAACCCAGCAGGTAGCCAAGGCACAGTGAAACATTCAGAGCAAGATAATGCTCCAGTCAAAATCTATGCAATGAGACAGAGAGAAGAGGCCGAGACATCTGATGTTGTAGCTGGTACCTTTTCAATCTTTAATCAAGATGTGTTCGTGTTATTTGATCCGGGTTCTACCCATTCTTATGTGAGTGTTAGCATCATTGATTGCATTGCTGTTCCATGTACAAAAATGGACTGTGAGGTGCTAGTAACAAGTCCGCTAGGACAGGAGGTCAGGGTTAATAGAATGCATAGAGATTGTCCTTTGGTGATCCAAGGACACACTTTTCTATCTGATTTCATTGAAATGCCCTTCAGAGATTATAATATTATCTTGGGCATGGATTGGTTAGCTAGGCATCATGCCATGATTGACTATAGGCTGAAGATAGTCACTTTTGGTCTCCCTCAGTACAGTGATGTGGTAATACATGGGGAGAGGCAGCTATTGCCATCAAACATCATTTCGGCTACACTAGCCAGAAAAATGATCAGAAAGGGGTGTGAAGCATACTTGGCACATGTGGTAGACACCCAAGTGGGGAGTCCAGCATTGAGGGACATCCCTACAGTATGTGACTTTTCATATTTTCCTGATGAATTGCCAGGATTACCTCCGGAAAGAGAAGTGCAGTTTGAAATTAATGTTATGCCTGGTGTGGATCCAATCTCCATAACACCATATAGAATGGCACCAGCAGAGTTGAAGGAGTTGAAGGTACAGTTGCAAGAACTACTTGAATAGGGCTTCATCCGCCCTAGTGTGTCACCATGGAGAGCGCTAGTATTATTTGTTAAGAAGAAGGATGGCACTCTTCATTTATGTATTGTTTGACCTAGGGTCTGCATACTTTTATGTTAGAGTTAGAACTATATGTTCTGTTGTTATTCCTTTACAGGGGAATAAATTTTGATGCATTAGTGATTAGTCCTTTAAGATAAGGATTGTGATAATAAGTGAAATTAGTTTTGGAAGAGTTTATCGGCGAAAAGTATTTTCTAACACACTATAAATTATAAAGCTAATTGGCGAGCCTACTTAATATAAGGCAAGAGGACGTAAAAGTAAGTTGTGGTAATAGACTTGCTCTAGATGAGGGCAAAGATGTTATAATTATTAATTGTTAATGGATATTGTAATCAGAATAAGTTTCAAATATCAGTGAATTCGAAAAGGATAAGAGATAGGAAAGTTTGATCTATTGGGATGTATCGTAGTAACTATGTAATGTTCTTGATGTTTATACTGTAAGCTGCAGATTACAGTACTAACTTGAGATTATTGTATAGAGCTACGTACTACCCGATAGTACACCTAGATGAGAATAGTTGCCAACGTCATCTGTTTTGGTATAGTTATGCCAGGACAGAATTTAATTATTAGAAATAAGTTTGAAAATCCTACTTAGGGATCTAAAACTCAAAAGTTAGAATATCAAAAGGTTATAGTTCAGTACAAAAGGAAGTAAGTTATAGAATATTGATAGATAAAAAGAGTTATGGAAGTAAAAATTTGAACAGTTGGTTCAGATATAACAAAGAAATGTTACGAATGTGAGGAAGACTATGGCAAGTCTCAGAGTTTCTCCTTTGTCCATGGTATATGAATTGAAAGCACAGCATGCCAGTTTAGAGATTGATGATGAGGGACAGACAGTAGTTGCATGGCATGTACAGCCAGTGTTGATCGATCAGATCAGAATGGCTACTCAGAGTGATGATAAATATCAGAAGCTACTGAAAGAAGTCCAGCAGGGCAAGAAACCTGAATTTTCTGTGAAAGATGATGGTTTATTGCTACATCAAGGCAGAATGTGCGTTCCTAGTGATGTGGAATTGAGACAGATCATTATGAAGGAAGCACATGAGTCTCCTTTTACTATGCACCCTGGTGGAACTAAAATGTACAGAGGCTGAAAGAGCATTACTGGTGGATGGATATGAAGAGAGATATAGCTGAATTTGTTTCCAAATGCCTAACTTATCAGCAAGTAAAGGCAAAACATCAAGTTCCAGCTGGTTTGTTACATCCTTTGCCAGTACCAGAGTGGAAATGGGAACAAATAACTATGGATTTTGTTACAAGACTTCCAAGGACACAGAATAGTCATGATGCAGTATGGGTTATAGTTGTGACAGACCAAGTCGCTCACTTTTGCCAGTTCGGATGGACTATAGCCTGGAAAGATTGGCCAGTTGTACATATATGAGATTGTAAAATTGCATGGAGTGCCAGTATGAATTGTGTCTGACAGAGATCCTAGGTTCACTTCTAGATTCTGGGGTAGTCTTCAGAGAGCCCTAGGAACTAGATTGAACTTCAGCACAACATTCCACCCACAGACAGATGGCCAATCTGAAAGGGTTATTTAGATATTGGAGGATATGCTGCGGGCTTGTGTGATTGAGTTTGAAGGTAGTTGGGATATACACTTGCCTTTGATTGAGTTTGCTTATAACAACAGCTACCAATCAAGCATTGGGATGCCTCCATATGAAGCTTAGTATGGCAGAAAGTGCAGAACTCCCTTATGTTGGGATGAAGTAGGTGAAAGGAAGATGATTGGGCCAGAAATTGTGCAGCAGACAGAGGAAAAGATCAGATTGATCAGAGATAGACTCAAGGCTGCATCAGACCGTCAGAAGTCTTATGTTGATTTGAAGAGAAGAGATATTGAAAATACAGTGGGTGATAAAGTATACCTCAAAGTTTCTCCTTGGAAGAGGATTATGAGATTTGGCAGAAAGGGGAAATTGAGTCCTTATTTCATCGGACCATATAAGGTTCTGGAAAGAGTGGGTCCTTTGGCATATCGGTTAGCATTACCTCTGGAGTTAGCAAGGATACACAGTGTCTTCCATGTGTCCATGTTAAGGAGGTACAGATCAGACCCATCTCATGTACCATCGGTTGAAGAGATTGAGGTAAATCTAGACCTCTCATATGAGGAAGACCCATAGAAATTCTGGCTTATGAGGTGAAGCAGTTGAGGAACAAACAGATACACCTGGTTAAAGTGCTGTGGAACCATCATTAAGGCTAGGAAGCTTCTTGGGAACGTGAAGAAGTTATGAGGAGACAGCACCCACAGCTATTCAAAGACTAATGCCAGGTAAAATTTTGGGATGAAATTTATTTTAAGGGGGGGAGAATTGTAACACCCCTATTTTCGGTAGTGTGTTCTACTGTTCCAGTGACCAGTGTTGTCCGGACAGCTAGGATGCCTAGAACTACACTTCGATATGAGTGAGGAGACATAAAATAATGAAATACAAGAAAAGAAAATACAAGAAAAACAAAGGAAAAATAATAGCAAAGAAATGCAACCAAGTTAAGCGAGCCGAGAACCCTAGCGATGGGTGACCGCATCGGGAAGTCACAGCGTGGACCGTTGACTAGCCCTAGACCGCGGGGAACCCTGGAAAATATTTTTAGGACTTAAAGAAACATCAATTGAAGTATAAATACCATTAGAAATATCAAATAAAAATTAAATAATTAGTACAAAGAAAAGTGAGAATGAAGGAACGGAAGCGTGAAAAACACAAGATTATACCATTGAATTCAAAAAAATTTCGCCTAGGGTCACATGCACCATGCAAGATTTATTTTTATCTATTTTATTTCAATGATAAACAACATATTAAAACTCTTTTAATATGTTTTTGGATCTGTATTTGCAATTTAAGATTTTAAAATTAATCAGATTAATTTTAGAACCCTAGATTAAATCAAGAACGATTACACTAACCTCTTGATGCAATCTGCAGATGTCTCGCCTTTGAGATTCGCTCTTCAGACACCAAATGTTGTCCTCTAGCTTCTCCACACCAAGAACACCTATGGCAGCCCTTGAACAGCCTCTAAAGCTTTTTCTATTAATTAGAAATTCAAGTTCTGCCTTTTAAGATATTAGAGATGTAAACAGGACACTAGAAACAATTTCTAGTGTTCTTAATTCAAGAGATTGATGGCTAATCTCTTTGAATTGATGAGAGATGAAGAGAAATAGCTGGAGAGGCTCAAAGTGGCGTGACAAATGAGAGGAGAGGCTGCTGGTTATTTTTTCTTTTCATAACCACACTTAAATAGCTAGGTTAACACATTAAACCCTAGCCACATGTCACCTTTCGATTAGCTCTAGGTTTAAGTGACCCAATCACATTGTGCCAAGTGTCAAACCTATATTTAATCTTGATTTTAATCATCTTACATGATTAAAAAAACATTTGGCAAGCTTATGTGTAATCCCATGTGTCACCATCTCATGGTGCCACGTGTCACACTGTGAAATAACCAAAATGCCCCTGTGTCTTAATTTTGAGTTCTTAACCTAAAATAATTATTTTCTTCTTCTAATTAATTTATATCAAATATAAATTAATTAATTAATCTCTATTAATTAATTTCTCATCAATTATATTCATATTTAAACACTTTAATATAAATTTAATTTATACTACACATCCAATAATCTAGATTTGGTTTCAAGTCATGCTAGGGACTTTGCAATTTAATTGCAAACCAAACCTATTTAATTAATCAATTAAACTCTTTAATTAATTAATTAAATCATATTTAAATAGGTGATAACTTGTGTATGTGTGTGACTTACTAGGCTCATCACTAATTGGCAATGAGACATGATATCAACTCTTAATATCATCAGAACTCTTTCTTACCATAAATGATTTCTCTAAATCATTTTATGAACCTCATAGACCATGGTTAACACCTAGCATAACATGCCATGGCTACCCAATTAGTAATAAGATTTACCTTAAATGAACCTATAATCATATGATACCATGCACTAGAATCTCTCTGTTACAAAATCCCAACTCAAGCTGGAGTCATGGTTTATGTCAAACTCCATTTGCTATGAATATTACGTTCTCTTTTAATTCCAGTTCTTGATTAAAAAGATTTTTCTCATCGTAAACTCTTTTCAATAAATCTATCTGTCTGGCCAGAACTTGAAACATCAAGAACAATTAAATGAACATAGGATTTTATCTCTATTTACTTAGAGGAATAGATTCCATCTTGATCAACACCTACCTCCATATATAACTAGCAGAGCCAACACATGCCCATATACCCATACATAGTACAAGTATGAAAGCAGATCAAACTCAAACTACCTATATACAAGATAACTGTATATCTCAGTCTAAAGATTATATGCATCGATATGATTTATGACAAAACATTGACAAGAGTAAACTCCATGTGCTTGTCATAAGTGTCACTGGCTCGGCCTACTTATCATTTATAAGTGCCTATCATGTTTGTTATATGGCATGAGACTCACCATTCCATCTTATTTATATCTCATATAAATAACTTGGGAACAAACATGAATACAATCTTTACGATAAGTCATGTCCTTATTATGAAGTATCCTCGATTGTGAACCTATTTATGATACTTTGTGCTAGAAATATTGTCACTCATATTCTTAACAACTTAAGAATAATATTTCTAACAAAATATCAATGGACCTTTTCTATTACACATAAATATATTATGTAAACAGAAAAGTGGAAATACCTTTTATTAATAAAATTATGTACAAGATACATACTAAATGATATGCTCTAGGGCATACTACTAACAGAGAAATCGAAAAACAGACAAAATCCGGTGTTACCGAAAAATCGGGAATGCAACCCGAACAGGGGCAGTGTGGTCATTTGACACCCCGAGTTGTCTTTTGACCTTAAAGTCCATTAAAAATACATGGTATTACACTTGAAAAATATAATGAAAAATTAAATTAGTGGTACCTAATGTAAATAACAAAAATGAGAAGCTTAATGTGGGAAAATGAAAACTTGATCATTTAATTAATTAGCCTAAAGTTAGTGGAGTATATTATATTAATTAACCTAAAGCTAGTGGAGTATATAAGTACATATGGACAGATTCCATAACTTAAAAATCCCATTTCCTTCATTTCACCATCCATGGCCGAATGGTCCTTCTCCCTAATTCCTCCATTGCCGTCCATGCAAGAGCCCCATGCACCATTGATCAAGCCATGATTCCATGCAAGTATCTTCATTAAACTTGGTCTACACATCATGGGCAGCATGTAGGAAGCAAGAAAGAGGAGTTTTGGTGAAGTTTAATCTAGCCCAAGTTGAGGTTAGTGCTAGTTTTCCTTACCTCACTTAATTAAAATTTATACTAAGGTTGAGATGAGTTGAATGATTGAAAAATTGGAAGGATTGGATGAATATTTAATGGTGATTGAATTTGGCAGCCATGGAACCTAAAGAGGTTTGAATTATCTTTACATGTATTTGATGGGAAATGATAGTGATTAAGGTAATTAGAGGTCCTAGCAAATTAACTTTATGTGTATGTTGAGATGGAGTAATTGAATTAGAAGTTTTAAAGAATTGTTGAAGACCTTGGATATTGTTGAATTGGGGCAGCCTTGAGAAGCATGAAAATGGTTAATTTATGCATATTATTGTTGATTAATGATGCTCAATTTATGTGATTATAAGTGGTAGAATTTAATTATAAGAGTACATGTGAGGTTGACAATGTGAAAGTGGGTTTTGAACAAAATTTTGAAGACTTGGACAATTGAGCTTGAAATTGGCAGCTTGTTAACTCTTTGAAGGATGCTGGAATTCATGAAATTGTTTAATGAATTATGGTCCTAAAATTTGCCAAATATGTATGTAAGTTAGTGGTGAAGATATATGTTATGATAGTGGACATGTAAATGAGCATGAATAGGTGATTAAATTGTTGTAATTGAGTTTGACAAATTCTGCACTTTATGGTGTATGTTGAATGTGATTGTAAGCTGCCAAAATGATCAACAATATGTGGTAAAATATGTTTAGGTTATGGTACAAATCAAAATGGGCATGAATGTGAAGTTTGGTAAGTGTTAAAGGTGACCTTTGATGAGTATGAACAAAATACAATAGGGCAGTTTGTGTTTTGGGCTTAGAACCTTAAATGTGTGACCAATTGGAGGTGAAACTAGGCACAAAATGTGCCAACTTTCATGAAGGAAGGTTGCCAACTTTCATGAAAGAAGCTTGCCAAAATTCTGCTTGTAAGGTAGCTTGAAAAATGACCAAATCCGGATTAGTGCAATTAAGGCCTGAAAATTGACCATTTGGGCAGCAGTTAGTGCTTAGGCCATAACTCACTCAAAACAGGTCCAATTGACCTAAAATTTTGACCATGAATAGTTAAGACCTATATCTACAAGTCTTATGAAGACACCAAAGCCCAGAAATGACCATAAGCAAGTCAAACAGCTTGCACAAGTTCGGGTCCAAAAACTGGCCGAACCAAAATTGACCTAAAATGACCTAAAGTGACCAATTTTGATGCATTTTGACCAGCAATAGTAAAATGACCATAACTTGGTCTACATAACTCAGAATGACCTAAAATTTTGCCCTGCGTGCAATAAGACATAGATCTACAAGTTTGTAGTTTTGACCGAAACCCGAAAACCGAGGCAACTAGGTCGTCCGGCTAGGTCAAACTAGTATTCCGGAATCCAGCAAATTGCAAGAAAATGCAAGATACATGGAAATGAGTTTGGTAACATGTACCAACCCTAAGAGACTATTGAATGTGACATATTAGTAACATTAAAACCTAATGTACCTAGAATGCATTGAGGGTCAACATATTAGGTTGACTAAGCAAGTAATAGAATTCAGTGAATTAATTATCAAGCATTATCGTTAGAGACAGTTTAAATGAGTACTGAAACACCTCAAATTGTGTTTCTCAGTTAGCAAAGACTCAGGGAAAGGGAAGGAAACACTGAGTCAAGGCCAGGAGACAGTTATCAGAGGTTTTTGCACAACAGTTATTTCTTTTGAATTTATTTTCAATTGAAATAAATTATGACTATTTGTATATTATTGTTTTCAATTATGGAAATATGTTTGAATGGATACTTATTGCTTGAAAAGCATTGTAAATGGTTTGAAACTGTGGAAAAATTGATTTAGTGTGATTTGTGAAAATTGAAGTTAATTACGAATTGTGTTGCCATTTTGTGAATGAAATTATAACTTTAGAAATTTATTGGATTCTTATGAATCATTTGAATAAAATGTTTGGAATTGATTTTGTGTTCACACTTAGCATGACAATATCACATCATTCCTTCTCCATTTATGGGGTTGTGATCGTTTATTTTCCTTCTCCATTTATGGGGTTGTGATCGTTTATTTTCCTTCTCCATTTATGGGGTTGTGATCGTTTATTTTTTTCCCACCTTGGTTTACCAATTGAGGTGAACGGATGAGTACTCATTATATAGCTAGCTTCCTTTCTCATTGATTTCGATTAGTGGGGTTGTGATTGCTTTGTCGTGGTGTACAACGCGGCATTGATCGGAAAATTGTGTCATGGCTTAAGTTGTGTATGAATTGGCAACACTGTATTCTTAAATTATTTGACTAAATTGTGTTATTATGAGCTTTGATAATTTGTGAAATGGAGTTTAAATTCTTATTGACATTCACTGTCTTTTGAATTTAACCATGTTTTGACTATTGAGATTTATTGTGATATTGTGAAATAAATTTTAAAATTCTTATGACATTTATTGTCTCGAATTTAACTATGGTTTTATGTATCCATCATTTATATGATTTATGAATTGTGATTTAAAGTTGTATTTGGTTAATGTTGTGCACCACTGAGACATTGTCTCAGCGATAGCTTTCCATTGTCGCAGTGAGTAGACAGACAGACAGACTAGGCCAGTGTATTCAGCGAGAGATCATCGGGTATATTGAGTATACCACATTTTGCATTTTGTACTGTAATGTATGTTCACTGTATGTATATATTGTTCTTGGTTTTGAGCAGTTGTAAATTAAAATTGTACATTGAAGTTGTAAAATAAATTATGAGTTATTTTGGCTTGTAAAATTTGTACTGTATTTCTTTTATCTCAGTCTTTAAAAAAAAAAACTATTGTGGATTTGAGTTGAAAAAGATATTGTGTTGTTTAACTGTTGGAGTTGAGATTGAGAATTATATTGAAGTGTTTTTACAGGTTTTCTGAAGAACTGTTTTATCCAAAATACAGATGGCACTCTGCCAAAATTTTTACAGAAGTCACTAATAGTCCAAATGTGTTAGCTGTTTCACTTCAGTTCAAAAAGGTTTTTAACACCTGTAAATTGTGCTCACCACTGTAAAAAGAAGTAAGAAAAGTTTTAAAATCCCTTGTAGTGTATTTAATGGGTTATCAGTAGACGAAGTTGGTAATTCATTAGGTATACTACGGGATCATGTTATGCCTTACAGAGAGGTAGGGTGTGACACTCACAAAGTCCCAACATTAAAAATTCTCTTTACATGTTGAGGAAGCATTAGAGAGTAAAAAAGAAGAAGAAAGACTTAAAGAAAGGAAAGCCTAAAAACCATCCAAGCAAGGTTAGTGATTTAAGTTGCAAAATTAGTTTATTTGTTGTGTTTTTAGCTTGGTTAACTTGCAAATAAACTTAAAATGAAATGAAACAAATTATTGAGGGACCAAGTCGATTTTCAGCCAGCATGTGTATGAGGGTATGGTTGCATGGTTTGATTGATTTAAATGAATTTATGGACCT
Source organism: Hevea brasiliensis (assembly GCF_030052815.1). Lineage (NCBI taxonomy): Eukaryota > Viridiplantae > Streptophyta > Magnoliopsida > Malpighiales > Euphorbiaceae > Hevea > Hevea brasiliensis. Next base: position 10,901 of record NW_026614661.1, read on the forward strand.
CCATTAGTTGAATGATTATAATTAAAAGCTTTGAAATTAGCTAAATGCAACAAGTAGTGTGAATTAGGGTTTTGGACATTAGGGTTTAGAGATAAAAATGTGAGCAAGTGGTAAATGATGTCTTTGACCTAATGTGAAGTGAGAAATGGTCATTTGTGACCTAATGAAGAGTGTTAGAGGTGTTTGAATCAAAGCCAAATTCGGATTGAGTGTGGTCATGCTGCTGGCAGCATGACCAGGTTATCTTTGAAGGACCAAAAATGAAATTTTACAAGTCCAATTGGTATGAGACCAATTGGGAATGAAAATAGACACTAAATGACACAATTTTCATTTAGGAAGCATGCCCAAAAAGTGACCAAAACCTAGTGAACAAATTGACCAAACTTGAAAAATCACAGTCTGCCCTGTACAAACTGACCAAATGAACAGTGTTTGTTCATTTGGTCATAACTTGAGCTAGGAAGGTCTAAATGACCTGAAATTTTACCAGTGGTTAGATGAGATATAGACCTAAAACTTTCATGAAGAACACAAACCCAAATTATGCCATTAACCAAGTCATTTGGCCACCCCAAATTGGTGACCCAAAACTGCCAGCACCAAAAATTGCCCAGAATTCTGGGTTGAGTCTAATCCGGCAGCCATGGTTCAAATAGCTATAACTTGAGCTACAAAACTCCAATTGGAGTGATTCAAAAAGGAGAATAAACTTAAGACATTAGGGAACATTTTCTGTAAAGAAAGTTTTGCTAAATTCTAACAGTAAAGTGACCAATGGAACAGTATAACCTAAGGCACCAAAACAGAAAATTTGAAATTTTGCCTAAAGGACTTAAGTTTTGAGAAATTGACCAAAACCAACATGTTTGGTGACCAAAATGTGGTATGTGGGTGAAGTTGGAATTCCCATACCTATTAAGCCTTAGAAAGTCAACAATTTGACTTGAATAGTATAGTGAATAGTAACCCCGAAACACAAATTTTAAAGAACATCGAGTTTAGCAGATATAAGCTAGGTAAAAGTGAAATTGAATTTATTTTTGGATTTATGCTAAGTTATGGTACTGAAACACTGTGAAAACTGTGCGTTTCAGCTGAAAAAGACTTAGAAGGTCTGAGAGACTGAGTCAAGGCCTAGAAGCGATTCACGTCAGGTTTGTGCACAATAAACCTTATTTGAGTATTTTGTCATTGAAAAATTGATTTGGTATGATTTATGAAAATTTTGTGTTAATCATGAATTGTGTTGCCACTTTGTGAATGAAACTATGACTTTGGAAATCTATCGGATTCCTCATGAATTATTTGAATAAAATGTTTGAAATAGATTTTTTATTCACACTTAGCATGACAGTGCCTTATTATTCCTCCTCCATTTATGGGGTGAGATCGATTATTTTTCCTCCCTCACTGGTTTACCAGTTGAGGTTGTAGATCGGATGAGTACTCATTAGCTAGCTAGCCACCTCCCTCATTGATTTCGATTAGTGGGGTTGTAGATTGCTTTGTCGTGGTGTACAACACGGCATTGATCGAAAATTTTGTGTCATGGCTTAAGTTGTGTATGAATTGGCAACATTATGTTTATTCAATTAGTTGACCCAAAAATTTTGCTATAATGAGCTTTGATAAATTGTGAATTTAATTGTGCAATATTTAAATTGTGTTTTATCAATGAATGATTTATGTATTATATTTTAAATTTTTATTATGCACCACTGAGTATTTTTATACTCAGTGATAGCTTATTTTGCTGTCGTAGATAAGAGCAAGGAGAAGGCAGCAGAGTGAGTTGCTACTGATATTGTGGACTACCCTGATATCTTTGTACGGGTATTGTTTTATACCCTTGTAGTTATTTTGATGTAAATATTGCAATATTTTATATATCAATGTAAAGTTGAGCAGTTGTATAATAAATTGTAATAATATTATTTTTGAAACTTCTTTTTGTAAATTAATATTTGTATTTGTGAATTTCATACTTTATGCACTGTGAATGAAGTTATGAAATATTTTGAGATGATAAACTTTGATTGGATTGTGGAATTATTTTGAAGTGAATTGAATTGAGTTAACTTGAGATTATTTGGAGGTTAGGAGTTGTGGAAAATTTATTGGAAGTGTTTTTCTCAGGTATTTGAAGAACTGTTTTCTCAAAATACAGACGAAACTCTGTCAAAATTTTTATAAAATTTGCTGCAAAATTAAAATGTACAAAAAAATTTTTACTAGTATTTAAGCTTTGAATAAATAATTTTACTTCTTACCAAAATGCTCACCACTTCCAAATATAAGAAAATTATTTTAAAATCCCTTGTAGGGTACTTAATGAGTTATCGGTAGGTGAAGTTCGGTAGTTCATTAGGTATTCTACGGGATCATGTTATGCCTTACAGAGGGGTAAGGTGTGACAATTAGGCCCATGATTAAGCCCACATTTAATTAAATTGTTTAATTAAGAATTTTAATCACACAATTAAATTTTGATTCAATTGTTTGAATGAGAGTCAAATTTGAATTTTTAAATTTGTTTGAATGAGATTCAAATCTGAACTTTTTAGTTGAATATGAGATATTCAATTTAATTTTAGTATGTATGTTTTATTTAATTATTAAATAGTAATATGCATGATGGATGATCATGGACAATAAAAGACCAATGTGATTGGATTTATTTCTTTTATTTTTCTTTGGGTTGTAAAATAATTAATTTTATTTTTGGTGGCATGTATTATAAGTGTTGTAATAATTTGGGTTGTAATTTCATTTATTTAAGGACTTTAAAGTCCATATTCTTGTAAATTCGCCTTGGTATGCCAAGGATTACAATGTAATTAGATTGCAAAAAGATCAAGGAGGTCAAGAGAATTGGTGGGACCAGTGAGAGGAAATCAAAATCAAGTGTTGATTATGTACTCCTTCAGCAACTCTTGTAAAATGAATGAATGAAATACACCTAGGAATGCCCTGATTCAATTCTTGGTGGCTTAGAATTGAATCCCTTAGAAAGTCCATGATCATACCATCTTAATTTTTTATCCATGTATGCATCAGATGTATGGGAATTTATGCAAGTATATGATACATGCATGCTAATTGGTTAATGTGCAAAGTGACACCATAATAGTAATTAAACCGACCACTAAATCTTCTAAACAAATGATTAAGTTGGAAATGGTATAATTAAAGTAGTTATATCATGGGCCCTCCATTGAGGCAATTATTTTTAAGAAATTTAAAATACTTGCATGTGATGCATTTAATTTAAGAGATTTTCTTAAGAATAATTGTTAAGCATGAGATGTTATAAATATGAAAATAGTTGATGGCCAATAATGGATGTGCCTGAGGACATTAAAATTATTTGCATGTTTACTGGCTCAATGGGATCAACTTAACTAATGCAAGATAAGTCAAAAATGGATGTGCCTGAGATTTTGAGCAATAGGGGCTAGGTAAAAGGATTGAACCTCACATGAGATGTGATGGGCAAGGAGTTGCTCACTTATAGTCTATTGTAATTCCAATAATGGATGTGCCTGAGGATGATCAATAAGACTATAAGAATTCAATCACCCACTAGAAATCCATGCAACTAGGATTTCCGTTTCCTACTTTGGAAGTGTAGGATTCGCTAAGTTAATGTAACACCCCTATTTGCATAGCCTGGTATATTTTACTGTTCCGGTGACCGGTGTCTGTCTAGACAATTAAGAGGATTAAAACCAAATTTAAGACACATAGATAAGCCCTAAACACAAATAATTAGTAATTTCTAAATAGTTAAGTATAAAGAAGAAAAACAAAGCATAAAAAGTTAAATGAGCCGGGAGTCACAGCGATGGATGACCTTCCCAGGAAATGACTGCGAGGTCAATCGAAACTCGAATTCTGAACCGGAAAATGAGACACCGCGGCCCTTAGGACTATTGCGAATACAGTGGAAAAGAGAAAATCAGGAAAAAGAGTTGTTAAGCAGGTTAAATAATTAGGTTAGGGACCTGGAAGAAATATCGAATAACTTGCAAACCGGATCCAGCTAGGGGCAATTTGGTCAATTTACCCCTAGAGCTGAATCCTGACCTAACTGTCTAATAAAATTTGAGAAATGAAAATTTTGAAATATAGATTTAAATTGAAGAGGTAAATGAAAATGAAATGAAAAAGAGGTGAAAAATCAAAAAAATCAAAAAGTTTATGACATCATCCATGACACAATAAAAATTAATTTTTAAAATTTGAAAATTGAGAGATAATGCAACATAGAAAGGACACAATAAGAATTAAAAGAAAAGAAAATTCATTTTTTCCCTTTCTTCTTCTTCTTGCCGTGAACCCATTCTCTCCCTTCTCTCTCATTTTTTTTCTTTTCCTTCCTTCCATTAAAGCTCACTTTGAGCTTTTGTAACCCTAAATTACCACATAAATCCCTTAGAAAACTTGTAGAAATCCTCAAATTGAGCTTCAAAAAAAATATTTGAAAGAGAAAATTTGAAGAAAATTGAAGAAGCAAGAAGTTAGGAAAGCCTCACATAAGGTTAGTGAAGTTATTTCCAAATTTCTCTTTATTTTCATGTTTAAGCATAAGAATTAAGTTAGAAATTACTAAAAATGAAACAAAATTAACATGTATAGAATTCCATGGAATTTCAGCCAACTTGAGATGTGGTAGGAATTGATTGATTTTGATTGAATTAAAGGTGAACATGAGCTTGAATGAGTTGATTGATCATGTTTATATGCTTTGATTTAGTGAGATGTAACAATTAGTGAATTAGGGTTCTTGGCACTTAGGGTTTGGGAGAAAAATTGTAGAAAATGGTCAATTGATGCAAATGACCTTACTTGAGTTGAGAAATGGTCAATTGTGACCATTTGTGGTGTGTGTGAATTGCTAGAACCAAGTTATAATTCGGATTGGTTAGGGTTAGTATGCTGATAGCTTGACCTAGGTCCCTTTCAAGGATCAAAACTGAAAATTTACTAACCCAATTGGTGTGAGGTCAATTGGGAATGAAACTAGACAAAAACTGGACATTTTTCATCTAGGAATCATGCCCAGAAAATGACCATAACTTAGTGAACAATTAGGCCAAATCCGGAATTGGGCACACTGCTCTGTACAAAAATGACTAAATGAACAATAATTACTTAAATGACCATAACGTGGTCTAGGAAGGTCCAAATGACCTGAATTTTATAGCGATGGAAAGCTGAGACATAGCCCTACAACTTTCATGAAGAAAACAAACCCAAATTCTGACCATAACCTATCCAAAAAGTCACCTGCAGTCAGCACACCAAAACTGCCAGAACCAAGAAAGTGCCCAGAATTCTGGGTTTGGACCAATCTGGCCAGCCTTAGGAAAATAGGCATAACTTAGGCTACAAAACTCCAAATAGAGTGATTCAAAAAGGGAATTAAAGCTAAGACAATAAGAAACAACTTTGATGAAGTACACTTAGCTAATTTCTCACAGTAACCAGACCAATGGAATAGTAGAAAATAGGGGACCAAAAGTGAAAATTTGTAATTTCTTTTAGGAGACTTAGAAATTGAATTGGCAATCAACGCTAATAAAATTGACACCTAAAATGTGGCATATGAGTGCAATTAGAACTAATAAACCTATTAAGTGTAGAAAAGTCAACATTTTGACTTGAATAGTGCCACCATACACAAAAATGTGAAAGACCCGAAATTTATAAACTGTAATAGGTAGGGTATGTCTGCAAAGAAATTGTTGGAATTTAAGTATTAGAAATGGATACTAAAGCACTTTAAATTTATGTGTTTTAGTTGGAAAGGGATCTTCGAAGGAGAAATGAAAGTTTGAGTAAATTGAGTTGATAAAAGAGGTTTGTGCACAACTAGTTTTTGATTGAATTTTTTTTTGAATATTTTACATAATTAAATGATTTTATTTTTCCTTATGCACTATGTTTATCATTTATGGAATTTATTTCAATGATTATTGATATGGGCATAACAAGCATGAGTTTAGTTTTGTGAAATGTTATTTCAACAATTATTAAATATTGTTTTGGACCAGATAAATTATGTTTGGAAAATTGTGCTGGAATTATGATTTGAATTGTGACCGACAATTTGCATGAATAAAATACAAAATTTTATTTTGGATTGTGATGAGCATAAAAAAATTATGGAATATTGGAATTGATCTTGAATTAATTTTGTGTTGTGATTTATGCTCACAAAAAAGACAAAGAAATGCATGATATGGTTTTATATCTCACTATAGATGCTTGACTAGGTTATTACCTGTCTCTATATCATTTGTTGATGAGACAATGGAGTTAGCTTTGTTTTGTTTCGAATACCATGGTATGTGCACAGGCTTAGATCCTGCTCTTATTAGAGGTTACATCTAAGTAATTGTTATTGTCCCGTCGAAAGTTTCATTATTGTGTTGTGTACTATGCACGACGATTCAACCTCCCCGGCCATAGGGAGTTAGAATCCCGATTCGACCTCCCCGACCATAAGGAGTTAGAATCACCCCAAAGATGGCCCTTTTAGATTAGTCTTGCATAGTTAGTGAGATAAAGAATGGGTTTTGATTGATAAGAAATTGTGATTTTGAATGAGATTGTGCACAAATGAATTTGTTAAAATAATTGTTTATTTCCATAATTGCATGAGTTATTTTTATTGTTTAGTTGTGATTTGACAAATTGAAATCTTGATTAAGGTTATTTTAACAAGTGACTATTATTATTGGCAATGAAAATTTTGACATTTGGAAATTGGTTAAGTTTCGAGATTTCAAAATTTTTGGTATAATTATTGTCAATGTATATTGTATTACATTTTAAATTATAGTTGTGCACCACTGAGTTCACCACTCAGTGATAGCTTTATATGCTGTCGCAGGTGAGAGTAGAGATAGAGCAGTTGAGTGAGATTCCTGCAACTGCACCTTGAAGACTTCTTGTGACTAGCCTAAGGTATATTATAGGTATAACCTTGTATATTAAATTTTGATTATGCATGTAATTATATGTATGTAAATTGTTGAGCAGTAATACAAAAACTCTGGAAATATTATTTTGGTTTGTAATGAAATGCAAATTATTGTAATGTTCAAACTTATTTTTGAGTTTTGTAATGAATGTAGTTATTTAATATTATTTTTGAAGACAATTGAATTGACAATTATTTTGAATTATGGAGTTGGGAGAAATGATGTTGATTTGTGTTGTGAAAGTGGTTGATTTTGATGAAATGAATTATTGGAAGTGTGACACCCCTTATCCGTCTACTGTATAGCCGAGTAAGATATGTCGCACAGTGTACCGGAACACCTTATTTTAATTCAACTGTTTTTATTCTTCCCAATTTATTTCTTTCATAGTTATGAAGTATAAATCGTGAAATATCATTCATTTAAGTCATTTATTGAAATTATAATTTGTTTGAGGTTCTGCAAATTTTATAGAAAATCCGGCAGAGTGCCGGCTAAAAATGGATAAAATAGTTTTTCAGAACCTGTGAAAAACACTTCCTAAATTTTCAATCAATCCCAAACTCCATTTCATCAACAAAATCTCAATATTTTTCAACAACATTTCCATTTCTCAATCATTCATTTCATATGATGTTCATGTAAAAGTCATCAATAAATATTCACTTTTTCATTCATAAACATAATTTCCACTATTTACATTACATGAGTCTCAATTTCACATGAGAAAGTAAAAGTTAATTACAAAATATCAAAACACAACCTAGTGTCCTACCAATGCACTGATGATGGTGAGGTGACACAGATACTATGCAGAGCTGCAGAAGGTCTCACCCAGTCTGTGGTCTACTGGGCTCTCGGTCGGTTTCTCCAGAACCTACGCGTGGCAAAAAGCAACGCGCTAAGCAATAATGTTTAGTGGTGCCAATAATAGAATTAAAGAAAAAAGAAATAACATAAAATAAATATGCAGTGCATGTTCTGATGTCTTATGCCAACAATTTTTCGATCATTATTGGTAATCTTATTTATTTTGTACTTGTTATATTCATAATTTCATTAAATTTATTCACTTTCATTTTTGGTTGCCCAAGTAACCTATACTGGATGACTGGACTGGATAAATGGGTAAACTGGCACTGGGTATCAAGTACCTCAAGCTGTCACACCATCGGTCACATATGTATCTCCCGGTGTATAACAGAACAGCTAATAAGCTATAATAACATTAGGCACAAGGCCAAGTATCAACATAATGTCGGAATGGCTAAAAGCCATGAAATCACAGAATGACATAATGCCATGTGCGGTACTGCTAACTGAACCCTATTGGCATACCAACCTATCCAAACCAATCTTGCTAGGTGTACTAGGGCATGTTATACTTTTAAATTTTACAATTCTTGAAATTTAAGTTTAGGTGTTACTATTCATTTCATTAGTCAACTAAAATGTTGACTTTTACATAGACAATAAGTACATTGGTTCTAATATTCCCAACATACCACATTTTGCATTCTAAAATTGTTGGTATTGGTTGCCAATACCATTTTTAAGCTTAGTGTTAGTTATTCAAAATTTTCAAATTTCAAGCCTCATATTTACTGTTCCATTGGTCATTTGTACAGTAGAAATTTGGCAAAATTGTCTTCATGAAAGTTGTTCCTTATTTTGTCTAGTTACATTTCCTTTTTTAAATAACTGTATTTGGAGTTTTGTAGCTCAAGTTATAGCCTAAACATTATAACTGGCCGGATTGGACATAATCCAAAATTCTGGGCAAAACTGGTTCTGCCAGATTTGGTAGCCTAAGTGTGGTTGGAAATTTGACTGGGTTATGGTCAAAATTTGGATTTGTGTTTTCCATCAAAGTTGTAGGTCTATATCTCAGATTTTTTCTGGTAAAATTTCAGGTCAATTGGACCTTTATACATTGAGTTATGACCAAATGAATAAACACTGTTCATTTGGTCATTTTGCCCAGGTAGAATGCAAGTCACCCGGATTAGGGTAATTTTTAGGTCAACTTGGTTTGGTTTTCTAGGCAAGGTTTCTATACCAAAGTTGTTCCATTATGTGTATAGTTTCATGTTTAATTGGCCTTGCACCAATTAAATATCTATAATTCCATTTATAACTGCCCAAACCTACTGGACTCATGCTCAGTCCTGCAGGTCAGCCAAGGCAGCTCACCCATACACAAATGCCAAGCCTCAACTCACTTCATTTCCTCATCATACACATTCAAATGGTCACTAATTGACCATTACAAGGTTAATGAACCATCACATGAGCAAACCCTAGAATTGTTCAAGTGTCCAATTTTTTTTCATTTCATACATGCACAATTCTTGCATTCCACTTAATTAATTATGTTCAATACCCCATCCATTTCCAAAGGTTGCTCATAACCATTTTTCTACCAAGCAAAATCATCAAACCCTAGCTGCCAAAAATTGTAAGTTGCACACACACACTTGTTTGCTTTATTTCCTTATATTTCCTACACAATTCATGCCATTGAACATGAATTAAAGCAAAAGGAGTAAGAGTTGGACACTAACCACTTGGAGCAGAATTTCTCCCTTCACAAAACTTCCTCTTTCCTTCCTCTTCTTGCTGCCTAGTAGTGATTTAAGGTGTGAGGATCAAGTTTAGTGTAGGGCTTGAGTGATTTTAGGGTGAGATTTGGTGAGTTATGAAGCTTTGGTGGAGCTTTCATGGAGGTTTGGGTGGAAGGGATAAGGGAGACGGCTGGTCTTTGGTTAGGGAAGAAGGCATATTTGTTTTGATATTTTTTGATTTCATTTATCTTCTTTTATTTCTTAATTTAGTAGCTTTTAAATGTGATTGGTGGAAAAGGATATAATGACATCATATGATGTCAAATTTGACATTTAATCTCATTTTCTTTTCTTTTCTTCTCTACTCATTTTCAATTTAATTTTTTAGCAATATTTATTCACATTTTTTGTCATGATAATTATTTACTTAACTGGACAAGTCGGCCAAAAATCACCTCTAAAGGCGAAATGAACAAAATGCCCCCCGTTTTTTTTAACAGACTAAAATTGTTTGTACCAATTGAAAAATTTTTCTAAGCATTTTCTTGGCATTCTAATTCCATAGGAACCTCAATGACCCTTCTCTGGAGTCCCAAAAATTATTTTATGAATTTTTCCTCGGGTCTAAGGCTCCTAGTTGTGAGAACCGCAACTTCCCACTAGGTTACCCATCGCTAGGGCACCGGCTCAATTAACTTAGTTGTATTTTATTGCTAAAATTTTTCCTAAATTTTTCTTATTAATATTTGAGTTAATTATGGTTCCTTACTTTAGTTTAAATATTTTTCCGGATGTTCTAGCTGTCCGGACCTACACTGGTCACCGAAACAGTAGAATGTATAGAGTTACTACAGGGAGGGTGTTACAACTCTTCCCCTCTAATTTAAATTTCGTCCTCGAAATATACCTGATGCAAACAGTTGAGGGAACTGTTGCCTCATCATCTCTTCACTTTCCCAAGTTGCCTCCTCGGTGTTGTGGTGTCTCCAAAGCACTTTCGCCAGTGGAATCTGCTTATTCCTCAACTCTTTCACTTCCCGAGCCAGGATCCGTATGGGTTCTTCTTCATATGTCAAATCCGGTTGTGCTTCAATTTCTTCCATGGAGATTACATGTGAAGAATCTAAGCAGTATCTTCTTAACATAGACATGTGGAACACATTGTGGATCTTGTCCAGCTCTGGTGGTAAAGCTAGCCTGTAGGCCACTGGACCCACACGTTCAATGACTTCATATGGGCCAATGAACCTAGGGCTTAACTTACCTTTTCTTCCAAACCTTAGTACCTTCTTCCACGGTGACACCTTGAGGAAGACTTTGTCGCCAACCGCATATTCTTCAGGTCAGCATAGGATTTTTGTCTATCTGAGACAACCTTCAAATTAACTTTGATTAGCTTTACCTTCTCCTCAGTTTGTTTCACTAGGTCTGGCCCTACCAGTTTATCTTTGCCTAATTCAGTCCAGCACACTGGAGTTCTACATTTCCTCCCATACAATGCTTCATACGGGGCCATTTGGATGCTAGCTTGGTAGCTATTGTTGTATGCAAATTCTGCCAGTGGGAGGTATCTATCCCAACTTCCCTCAAACTCAATGACACAACTCCTCAGCATATCCTCAAGGACCTGACATATATTTCATGTTATTATTATCATTTCAGTTCAATATTTGTATTAATTCAATTGGTTTCAATTATTTATCTAGATTACTCTTTCTGATTGCCCATTCATCTGAGGATGGAAATCTGTGCTGAAGTGGAGTTGTGTACCTAAGGATTCATGTAACTTCTTCCAAAATCTCGATGTAAACCTTGGGTCTTGATCAGATATGATGGAAAGTGGAATTCCATGCAGTCTAACTATCCCACTGATATACAATTCTGCTAACTTCTTCAGTGAGTAGTCAGTCCTAACTTTTGAAAGTGTGCTGACTTCGTCAATCTATCTACTATCACTCATACTGCATCATGCTTCTTCTGGGTGAGAGGTAGACCACTTACAAAATCCATGGTGACCTGATTCCATTTCCAATCAGGTATGCGTATAGGCTGTAGCAAACCCGATGGAACTTGATGTTCTGCCTTGACTTGCTGACATGTCAAGCATTTAGTCACATAGTCAACTATGTCCTTCTTCATACCAGGCCACCAATACTGAAGCTTCAGATCATGATACATTTTTGTACTTCCTGGGTGCATAGCATAAACACTGGTATGTGCCTCTTTCATAATACTGGCTTTCAATTCCCCATCATCTGGTACATGTACTCTTCCTTTATAGTACAGACACCCATTTGCTTTCACCTCATAGTCAGTTGCTTTCCCTTCTGAGATTTTGCTCATAATAGTCATTAACTTTTCATCTGCCTTCTGCCCATCTAAAATCTGCTGTAGCAGGTTTGGCCTCGCTTGCAACTCAGCCAAAATAGCTCCATCTTGAGCCAAGGATAGACGGGCATTCAATGATCTCAAAGCTGTGATGGATTTTCTACTCAAAGCATCAGCAACTACCTTTGCCTTCCTAGGATGGTAATCAATCACAGAATTATAGTCCTTCAGGAACTCAATCCATCACCTCTGTCTAAGGTTGAGCTCCTTCTGGGTTGGCAAGTATTTTAGGCTTTTGTGGTCTATGTAAATGTAACACTTTTCACCATATAAGTAATGCCTTCATATCTTCAATGGAAAGATAATTGCTGTAAGTTCTAGATCATGGGTAGGGTAATTCTATTCATGTGGCCTTAGCTACCTGGAATCATAAGCGACCACCTTTCCCTCTTGGATCAATACACACCCTAACCCATTATGAGAGGCACCACTGTAGACCACAATGTCCTTTCCTGACACTAGCTGTGTTAACACCAGTGCCTCTATCAACATAGCCTTCAACTTCTCAAAACTGTCCTGACACTTGTCATTCCAGTCAAATCTGATATTCTTATGTAACAACTTGGTCATTTAAGCAGTTATTAAAGAAAATCCCTTCACAAATCTTCTGTAATACCCAACTAGCCCCAAGAAACTTCTGACTTCAGTTGTATTCCTGGGAGGCTTCCATTCCATCACTGCTTCTATTTTTTTAGGATCCACTCTAATCCCATTAGCTGACACTATGTGTCCAAGGAATGCAATCTCATTCAACCAAAAGTCACACTTGGACAACTTAGCATACAGCTTCTTTTCTCTCAGGATTTGCAGAACAATCCTCAAATGCTCATCATGTTCTTCACTGGTCTTGGAATACACCAAAATATCATCAATAAAGACCACTACAAACTGATCTAGGTATGGATAGAAGATATGATTCATAAGGTCCATGAATACTGCTGGTGCATTTGTTAGGCCAAAGGGCATCACCAGAAACTCATAATGCCCATACCGGGTCCTGAATGCAGTCTTTGGCATATCTGCATCCTTCACCCTCAACTGATGATACCCTGATCTAAGATCAATTTTAGAAAATACCCCTGCTCCCTTCAATTGATCAAACAGATCGTCAATTCTAGGCAACGGATACTTATTCTTCACAGTCACTTTATTCAACTGCCGGTAATCAATGCATAACCTCAAAGTCCCATCCTTCTTCTTTACAAACAGCACTGGGGTTCTCCATGGTGACACACTGGGGCGTATGAACCCCTTATCTAGCAACTCCTGTAACTGGATTTTCAGTTCCTTCAATTCTATGGGTGCCATCCTGTAAGGAGCAATAGAGATTGGTGCTGTCCCGGCAGTATCTCAATATCAAATTTAACTTCCCTTTCTGGTGGCAAGCCAGGCAATTCTTCAGGGAACACATCTGGGAAGTCTTTTACTGTGGGTATGTCATACAGATTTGGCTTAGCCTGCCAAGTATCCACCACATGTGCTAGGTAGGCTTCACAACCTTTTCTCATCAGTTTTCTTACAACTGTAGCTAAGATGACATTGGACAAGAAATCTGTCCTTTTCCCCACAACTGTGATCTCATTACCCTTAGGAGTTTTCAAAGAAATCCTCTTTAATTTACAATCAATCATTGCCTGATGACGTCACAACCAGTCCATTCCCAAAATCACGTCAAACTCATGGAAAGGCAACTCAATTAGGTCTGCCAAGAATTCATACGCCTAAATCCTTAACGGGCAACCTTTGTACACTTTGTTCACCACCACACTGTGGCCCAATGGATTAGTGACCAAGATGTCTTGGTCACTCTCCCCTACTAGTATCCCCCTTTCTACGGGTAGGTTGATGCAGGTGTATGAATGAGTGGATCTTGGATCCACCAATGCATGCACAGATGTATTGTAGAGGGAGAACATACCCCTAATGACGTCCGGGGCATTTTGCTCCTCCTGAGCTCTTATGGCATAGGCTCTGGCAGATGCTCTGCCCTCAATCCTCTCTGCTGGCTCAGATGCAGGCCTCTGTGATGGTCCCACTGCCTTAGATTTGCCAGATTTCCTGCCCTTTTGTGGTGCAAGAGCAGGTCTGTCTGCTTGTGTTGGAGCAGCTGTAGCAGTTCTTCATGGACAGTTCCTCAACTGATGCTCTGTCGACCCACACCTTAAGCAGGCACCAGTCACTCTCCAACACTCCCCCTTATGCCATTTCAGGCAATGCGGACATGTAGAAGATGCTGGGGCTGGTCTCCTGAACCCCATCCCTGGAGAGCTGCCCATTGATGGTATGGACTGACCTCTCCTAGGGGTGAACTGTGGCCTGGGCCCCTGAGATTGACCTTGACCTTGAGGTTGACCTGAACTTTGTGCAGGTGGACCTTTGAACTTCTTTCCTGGTGCAGGAGATGAGCTAGACTGACCCGAGCCCCTCTTCTGCTGTCTCTCTCTTCTGGTCTGCTCACTTATTCTTACTTTTTCAACTTTTATTGCAGCTTCCACTAACTTAGTGAAGTCTATGATTCCCAAGGCAGTGATCATGATCTTTATGTTATCATTTAATCCCTCTTCAAATCTTTTACACCTCTCAGCTTCATTCGGGACTATCTCCCTTCCATAGCGGCTTAGTCTAACAAATTCTTTTTCATACTCTGCCACTGTCAGCTGTCTCTGCCTCAAGTTAATGAACTCTCTTCTTCTCTCTTCTAGGTGTACACTACCCACATATTTCTTCTTGAATTTTGAGAGGAAGAAGTCCCAAGTTATTACTTCTGGCTGCACTTCACTAGACACTATATCCCACCATTGGTAGGCATCATCTTGCAACAGAGATACAATAGCTTCTAGATTTTATTTTGGAGTGCAGAGGAGTTGTTTTAAAACCCTTCCTATTATGTTCAACAAGTTTTCGACTGAAATAGAATCTTCTTCTCTCTTGCCAAATGTAACACCCTCCCTATAGCAACTCCGTACATTCTACTGTTTCGGTGACAAATGTCAGACCGGACAGCTATAATATCCGGAAAAATATTTAAACTAAAGTGAGGAACCATAATTAACTCAAATATTAAGAAAAATTTAGGAAAAATTTTAGAAATAAAATACAACCAAGTTAAATGAGCCGGTGCCCAAGCGATGGGTAACCTAGTAGGAAGTTGCGGTTCTCGCAACTAGGAGACCTAGACCTGGGGGAAAATTCATAAAATAATTTTTGGGACTCCAAAGAAGGGTCATTGAGGTTTCTATGGCATTAGAATGCCAAGAAAATACTTAGAAAAAATTTTCAATCGGTACAGACAATTTTGGCTCGTTAAGCCAAACGGAGGGCATTTTGGTCATTTCATCTTCAGAGATAATTTTTGGCCGACTTGTCCAGTTAAGTAAATAATTATTATAACATAAAATATGAATAAATATTGCTAAAAATTGAATTGAAAATGAGTAGAAAAGAAAATGGAATAAATGAGAATTTTGACATCATTATGATGTCATTAAAACCCCAATGACCAATCATATTGTGACACATGTCCTTAACCCATTTAAAATGAATAAAATGGGCAGAAAATGAAAGAAAAACCCAGCTTTCTTCTTCTTCTTCCCATTTTCAGTCGTGAACCATTTCTTCCTCCATTAAAATTCCTTTCATTTTCTCTCTTCCAAACCTTGAATTCTCACCACTAAACCTTAAGTTCTCTTCATTAAAAATTATCCTTACCTCTTGGGAAGGTGTTTGGCAGCCAAGAAAGAGTAAGAAAGTAAAGAAAAATTAAAGTCTTGGTTTGCTTGGATTTGAGCTACAAGAGGTTAGTGCTTGTTTATGCATATTTCTCTCTTTATTCCATGTTAGGGACTTAAAATGAGTATGAAATTGTAAGTCAAATGAAATGAAACTTATGTGTATGTACACCATGGAATTTGGCAGCCCTAAGGAAGGGATAATGTTGATGGTTTTGATGGATTTAAAATGGCTTAGAAATGGTGTTGATGTGTAGACATAAATTTGAAATAGATTAGTATGCCTAATTGACATGTGTTGTGTGAACCTTGAATTTGAGCTAGGGTTTGGACACAAAAACTTGAATCTTATTCATGCGTTGGTGAATGAAAGTTTAAATGGTCAATTAGTGACCATTTGGCTGTGTATGATGAAGAATTGAAGTGAGTTGTAGCTTGGGATTTGAGTTTGGCTAGGCTACCCTAGGTGACCTGCAGAATTAGACATGAGTCCAGCAGGTTTGGGCAGCCATAACATGAATTGTAGAGGTTAAATTGGTGCAAAGCCAATTATACATGAAACTAGACACATAATGGCACAACTTTGGTGAAGAAACTATGCCCATAAAACCAAACCAAGTGGACCAAAAGCTTGCCCCAATTCGGGTGACCTGTAGTCTGTTTCTGCAGAATGACCAAATGAACAGTGATTATTCATTTGGCCATAACTCAGTGTAGAATGGTCCAATTGACCTGAAATTTTACCAGAAATAAGTTGAGATATAGACCAACAACTTTCATGAAGAAACTTAACCCAAATTATGACCATAACCTATCCAACAAGTGAGTTATAGTCACTGTTCACTGCACTATAGATATGGTCAGTTCAGAAAAATTCCAATCCGGCCAGTTGTAGTTTTTGGACCATAACTTGAGCTGAAAAACTCCAAATGGAGTGATTCAAAAAAGGAAATTCAACTAGAAAAAATAAGGAACAACTTTCATGCTAATCATTTTGCCAAATTCCCACTGCAAAAATGACTAATGGAACAGTAAAAATAACGTATGAAAACTGAAAATTCTGCTCAATTAACTTTAAGCTTAGAAATGCTATTGGCAATCAATACCAACAAATTTTGAATGCAAAATGTGGTATGTTGGGAGCATTAAAACCAATGTACCTATTGTCTATGCAAAAGTCAACATTTTGGTTGACTAATGAAGTGAATAGTAACACCAAAACTTGAAATTCAAAAATTGTAAAACTCAAAAGTGTAAAATGTCCTAGTATACTTAACAAAATTGGTTTGGATAGCTGGGCATGCCAATAGGGTTCGATTAGCGATCGCACATGGCATTATGCCATTCAGCGATTTCATGGCTTTTAGCCATTCGACATTATGTTGATACTTGGCCTTGTGCCTAATGTTATTACACTTATTAGTCGCTCATTTGCACAGGAGACACATATGTGACCGATGGTGTGACGCCCGAGGTATTTGATACCCGATGCGGTTACCCGTTTATCCAATCGATCCAAAGATAGGTTACTTGGGCACCCAAAAATGAAAGTGAATAAATTTAATGAAATAATGAATATAACAAGTACAAAATAAGTAAGACTACAAATACTCATCAAAAATTTATTTGCAATGAGACATCAATACATTCACTGCATATTTATTTTCTGTTATTTCTTTTTATTTTATTATTGGCACCACTAAGCATTATTACTTAGCGCGTTGCTTTTTGCCACGCGTAGGTTCTGGAGAGATCGACCGAGAGCCCAGTAGACCACAGACTGGGTGAGACCATCTGCAGCTCTGCATAGTGTCCGTGTCGCCTCACCATCTTCAGTGCATTGGTAGGACACTAGGTTTCATTTTGGTATTTTGTAACTAACTTTTATTTTCTTATGTGTAATTGAGACTTATGTAATGTATTTTGATGTTAATGTAAATAGTGAAAATTGTGTTTATGAATGGAAAATTGAGTATTTATTTATTGCTTGTATATGAATACCATGAGAAATGAATGATTGAGAAATGTAAATGTTGTTGAAAAATATTGAGATTTTGATGATGAAATGGAGTTTGGGATTGATTGAAAATTGTAGAAGTGTTTTTCATAGGTTCCGAAGAATTGTTTTTTTCCATTTTTAGCCGGTACTCTGCCGGATTTTCTATAAAATTTGCAGAATCTTAAATAAATTTATGATTTCAATAAATGACTGAAATGAATTATATTTCATAAATTTTACTTCATAACTATATATCAAAAAAATAAATTAGGAAGAATAAAAATGATTGAATTAAAATAGGGTGTTCTGGTACACTGTGTAGCATATCTTGCTCGGCTACACTGTAGATGGGTAAGGGGTGTCACACCAAAGAAATCCACTGCTCCAAATTTTCTCAATCTTTCTGGGTGGGATTTTTGCTGTGGAGGTGGTGGTGGTGGTGGCATTACCCCAGCCATTTGTCTGAAGAATTTGGCCATTTGCTGGAACATTGCTGTGGAGGCTGAGTAGGCTCTGCTGGAGCTGGTGGAGCAGGTTCTCCCCTACCCCCAGTCTCAGCTACTGTAGGTGGAGCATGACTCTCCAGTTCCACTTCAACTGCCGTCTGAAATGTGGGGTCCATATACTAATCAAAATAACAAAGACAAACATATCTGCATTAGTGTCACCTCAACTCTTACAAATGCAATGCATGGTATGGACTCAATCTAGGCCCAGAAATGCCTAAACCGTGCTCTGATATCACTAAATGTGACACTCCTTACCCGTCTACTGTATAGCCGAGTAAGATATATCACACAGTGTACCAGAACACCTTATTTTAATTCAACTATTTTTATTCTTCCTAATTTATTTCTTTCATAGTTATGAAGTATAATTCATGAAATATTATTCATTTAAGTCATTTATTGAAATTATAATTTATTTGAGGTTTCGCAAATTTTCTAGAAAATTCGGCAGAGTGTCGGCTAAAAATCGATAAAACAGTTTTTCGGAACCTGTGAAAAACACTTATTAAATTTTCAATCAATCCCAAACTCCATTTTATCAACAAAATCTCAATATTTTTCAACAACATTTCCATTTCTCAATCATTCATTTCATATGATGTTCATGTAAAAGTCATCAATAAATATTCACTTTTTCATTCATAAATATAATTTTCACTATTTACATTGATAACAAAATACATTACATGAGTCTCAATTTCACATGGGAAAGTAAAAGTTAATTACAAAATATCAAAACACAACCTAGTGTCCTACCAATGCACTGATGACGGTGAGGTGACATGGACACTATACAGAGCTGTAGAAGGTCTCACCCAGTCTGTGCCCTACTGGGCTCTCGGTCGGTCTCTCCAGAACCTACGCATGGCAAAAAGCAATGCGCTAGGCAATAATGCTTAGTGGTGCCAATAATAGAATAAAAAAAAAGAAATAACAGAAAATAAATATGCAGTGCATGTTCTAATGTCTTATGCCGATAATTTTTCGATCATTATTAGTAATCTTATTTATTTTGTACTTGTTATATTCATAATTTCATTAAATTTATTCACTTTCATTTTTGGTTGCCCAACTAATCTATACTGGATAACTAGACTGGATAAACAGGTAAACTGGCACTAAGTATCAAGTACCTCGAGCCGTCACACCATCGGTCACATATTTATCTCCCGGTGTGCAATAGAACAGCTAATAAGCTATAATAACATTAGGCACAAGGCCAAGTATCAACATAATGTCGGAATGGCTAAAAGCCATGAAATCACAGAATGGCATAATGCCATGTGCAGTACTGCTAACTGAACCCTATTGGCATGCCAGCCTATTCAAACCAATCTTGCTAAGTGTACTAGGGCATGTTATACTTTTAAATTTTACAATTCTTGAAATTTAAGTTTAGGTGTTACTATTCATTTTATTAGTCAATTAAAATGTTGACTTTTGCATAGACAATAGGTACATTGGTTCAAATACTCCCAACATACCACATTTTGCATTCTAAAATTGTTGGTATTGGTTGCCAATACCATTTCTAAGCTTATTGTTAGTTATTCAAAATTTTCAGATTTCAAGCCTCATATTTACTGTTCCATTGGTCATTTGTACAGTAGAAATTTGGCAAAATTGTCTTCATGAAAGTTGTTCCTTATTTTGTCTAGTTACATTTCCCTTTTTGAATCACTCCATTTGGAGTTTTGTATCTCAAGTTATGGCCTAAACACCATAACTGGCCGGATTGGACAGAATCCAAAATTCTGGGCAAAACTAGTTCTTCCAGATTTGGTAACCTAAGTTTGGTTGGAAATTTGACTAGGTTATGGTCAGAATTTGGATTTGGGTTCTTCATAAAAGTTGTAGGTCTATGTCTCAGTTTCTTTCTGGTAAAATTTTAGGTCAATTGGACCTTTATACATTGAGTAATGACCAAATGAATAAACACTGTTCATTTGGTCATTTTGCCCAGGTAGAATGCAAGTCACCCGGATTAGGGTAATTTTTAGGTCAACTTGATTTGGTTTTCTGGGCAAGGTTTCTATACCAAAGTTGTTCCATTATGTGTCTAGTTTCATGTCCAATTGGCCTTGCACCAATTGAACCTCTACAATTCCATTTATAACTGCCCAAACCTGCTGGACTCATGCTCAGTCCTGCATGCAGCTCACCCATACACAATGCCAAGCCTCAACTCACTTCATTTCCTCATCATACACATTCAAATGGTCACTAATTGACCATTACAAGGTTAATGAACCATCACATGAGCAAACCCTAGAATTGTTCAAGTGTCCAATTTTTTTTCATTTCATACATGCACAATTCTTGCATTCCACTTAATTATGTTCAATACCCCATCCATTACCAAAGGCTGCTCATAACCATTTTTCTACCAAGAAAAATCATCAAACCCTAGCTGCCAAAAATTGTAAGTTGCACACACACACTTGTTTGCTTTATTTCCTTATATTTCCTACACAATTCATGCCATTGAACATGAATTAAAGCAAAAGGAGTAAGAGTTGGACACTAACCACTTGGAGCAGAATTTCTCCCTTCACCAAAATTCCACTTTCCTTCCTCTTCTAGCTGCCTAGTAGTGATTTAAGGTGTGAGGATCATGTTTAGTGTAGGGCTTGAGTGATTTTAGGGTGAGATTTGGTGAGTTATGAAGCTTTGGTGGAGCTTTCATGAAGGTTTGGGTGGAACGGATAATGGAGACGGCTGGTCTTTGGTTAGGGAAGAAGGTAGATTCGTTTTGATATTTTTTTTTTTCATTCATCTTCTTTTATTTCTTAATTTAGTAGCTTTTAAATGTGATTGGTGGAAAAGGATATAATGACATCATATGATGTCAAATTTGACATTTAATCTCATTTTCTTTTATTTTCTTCTCTACTCATTTTTAATTTAATTTTTTAGCAATATTTATTCACATTTTGTGTCATGATAATTATTTACTTAACTGGACAAGTCGGCCAAAAATCACCTCTGAAGGCGAAATGACCAAAATGCCATCCGTTTGGCTTAACAAACTAAAATTGTATGTACGGATTGAAAAATTTTTCTAAGCATTTTCTTGGCATTCTAATGCTATAGGAACCTCAATGACCCTTCTCTGGAGTCCCAAAAATTATTTTATGAATTTTCCCTCGGGTCTAGGGCTCCTAGTTGCGAGAACCGCAACTTCCCACTAGGTTACCCATCGCTAGGGCACCGGCTCAATTAACTTGGTTGTATTTTATTTCTAAAATTTTTCCTAAATTTTTCTTATTAATATTTGAGTTAATTATGGTTCCTCACTTTAGTTTAAATATTTTTCTGGACGTTCTAGCTATCCGGACTGACACTGGTCACAGGAACAGTAGAATGTATGGAGTTGCTACAGGGAGGGTGTTACAGGAAGTGTTTTTATAGGTGATTGAAGAGCTGTTTTTCTTAAATATAGACGGCACTCTACCAAAAATTTTCCAAAATTTGCGTAAAAATAAAAATGTACAAAAATTTTAACTAGTCTTTAAACTTCAAGTAAAAGTTTTTAATACCTAACAAAAGTGCTCGCCACCTTTGAAAAGTAAGAAAATTATTTTAAAATCCCTTGTAGTATATTTAATGGGTTACAGGTAGGCAAAGTACGATAATTCATTAGATGTACTACGGGATCATGTTACATCTTACTGAGGGGTAGGGTGTGACATATTTAGTGGTATCAGAGCAATGGTTTTAAAGTAAATTTTGAATTGTGAATTTGAAATATTTTATCAATACATACAACTGCTCAAATATTTGATACATATAGTACAATTGCATCATAAATATGAATTAATGGAGAGAAATCTCCTTGTGTAGGTTGTCCCGAGAAAAGAAAATTTTCTGAATAGAAATGGAAGAGGGGAATAAACCAGTAGAACAATCAGATACAGTTGAGGCACAAGAGGAGGCCTCAGCTCCTCAGAGTGTCGAAGGCCCAACTGTTCCAATTCTACCGGTACAAATCACTGCATAAGTGGTACAGCAAATGGCCACCTTCTTCCAACAAATGGCTGATAGTTTGTCAGCCCAAGCTCAATCCCAAGTACAGACTCAACCCCCACAAGGGCAGTATGAAATAGAAAAGAGTGAGAAATCTATGGGTCAGAGCTCGAATAAGTAATTGGGGAAAAGAAAAGAATTTGAGGAACCCTTAACTTATAGATATGACAGAGGTGGATCTTCAGGGTGGAAGCATTTGAGAACCCGTCGGCAAAGAATTCGAAGTTCCTACCCTATCAGTTTCTGTGAGGTATGTGGCAAGTTACACGAGGGTATTTGCTATAAGGTTACTGGAGCCTGCTTCAATTGTGGTGGAATCGGGCATTACGTCCAAAATTGTACTAGAGGAATCAGTCCAAGGTTTTGATTTTGAAGGCTCATTAACAGTCAGTAGGGGCAGAGGCAGAAGTAGAGACAGCACTTTGGGTAATCCTAACACAATGGACCAACCCGAGCAGAGGAATACACTAGATAGATGGAATGCTGTAACACCCCTATTTGCATAGCCTGGTATATTTCACTGTTTTGGTGACCGGTGTCTGTCCGGACAATTAAGGGGATTAGAATCATACTTAAGACAACTAGAGAAGCTGTAAACACAAATAATTAGTAATTGCCAATTAGTTAAGTATAAATAAGAAAAACAGAACATAAGAAGTTAAACGAGCCGAGAGTCACAACGATGGGTGACCTTCTCGGGAACGACTGCGAAGTCGATTTAAACTCAAATTTCGAATCGTAAAATGTGATGCCGCGGTCCTTAGTGTTAGTAGTATGCCCTAGAGCATATCATTTAGTATGTATCTTGTACATATTTTATTAATAAATGGCATTTCCACTTTTCTGTTTATATAATATATTTATGTGTAATAGAAAAGGTCCATTGATATTTTGTTAGAAATATTATTCTTAAGTTGTTAAGAATATGAGTGACAATATTTCTAGCACAAAGTATCATAAATAGGTTCACAATCGAGGATACTTCATAATAAGGACATGACTTATCCAGAAAGATTGTATTCATGTTTGTTCCCAAGTTATTTATATGAGATATAAATAAGATGGAATGGTGAGTCTCATGCCATATAACAAACATGATAGGCACTTATAAATGATAAGTAGGTGACACTTATGACAAGCACATGGAGTTTACTCTTGTCAATGTTTTGTCATAAATCATATCGATGCATATAATCTTTAGACACGAGATAGCACAGTTATCTTGTATATAGGTAGTTTGAGTTTGATCGCTTTCATACTTGTACTATGTATGGGTATATGGGCATGTGTTGGCTCCTACTAGTTATATATGGAGATAGGTGTTGATCAAGATGGAATCTGTTCCTCTAAGTAAATAGAGATAAAATCCTATGTTCATTTAATTGTTCTTGATGTTTCAAGTTCTGGCCAGATGAGATAGATTTATTCAGAAAAGAGTTTCTGATGAGAAAAAATCTTTTAATCAAGAACTGGAATTAAAAGAGAACATAATATTCATAGCAAATGGAGTTTGACATAAACCATGACTCCAGCTTGAGTTGGGATTTTGTAACAGAGAGATTCTAGTGCATGGTAACATATGATTATAGGTTCATTTAAGATAAATCTTATTACTAATTGGGTGGCCATGGCATGCTATGCTAGGTGTTAACCATGGTTTATGAGGTTTATAAAATGATTTAGAGAAATCATTTATGGTAAGAAAGAGTTCTGATGATATTAAGAGTTGATATCATGTCTCATTGCCAATTAGTGATGAGCCTAGTAAGTCACACACATACACAAGTTATCACCTATTTAAATATGATTTAATTAATTAATTAAAGAGTTTAATTGATTAATTAAATAGGTTTGGTTTGCAATTAAATTGTAAAGTCCCTAGCATGACTTGAAACCAAATCTAGATTATTGGATGTGTAGTATAAATTAAATTTATATTTAAAGTGTTTAAATATGAATTTAATTGATGAGAAATTAATTAATAGAGATTAATTAATTAATTTATATTTGATATAAATTAATTAGAAGAAGAAAATAATTATTTTGGGTTAAGAACTCAAAATTAAGACACAGGGGCATTTTGGTCATTTCACAGTGTGTCACGTGGCACCATGAGATGGTGACACATGGTATTACTCATTAGCTTGCCAAATGTTTTTTAATCATGTTAGATGATTAAAATCAAGATTAAATATAGGTTTGACACTTGGCACAATGTGATTGGGTCACTTAAACCTAGAGCTAATCAAAAGGTGACATGTTGCTAGGGTTTAATGTGTTAACCTAGCTATTTAAGTATGGTTATGAAAAGAAAAAATAACCAGCAGCCTCTCCTCTCATTTGTCACGCCACTTTGAGCCTCTCTAGCTATTTCTCTTCATCTCTCATCAATTCAAAGAGATTAGCCATCAATCTCTTGAATTAAGAACACTAGAAATTGTTTCTAGTGTCCTGTTTACATCTCTAATCTCTTAAAAGGCAGAACTTGAATTTCTAATTAATAGAAAAAGCTTTAGAGGCTGTTCAAGTGCAGCGATAGGTGTTCTTGGTGTGGACAAGCTAGAGGACAACATTTGGTGTTCAAGACGAATCTCAAAGGCCATCAAGAGGTTAGTGTAATCGTTCTTGATTTAATCTAGGTTCTAAAACTAATCTGATTAATTTTAAAATCTTAAATGGCAAATACAGATCCAAAAACATATTAAAAGAGTTTTAATATGTTGTTTATCATTGAAATCAAATAGATAAAAATAAATCTTGCATGATGCATGTGACCCTAGGTGAATATTTTTGAATTCAATGGTATAATCTTGTGTTTTTCACGCTTCCGTTCCTTCAATTGGTATCAGAGCCACTATATTTGCCATTTAGATTGTTGATTATATTATTTAATTGTGTGATTTGATCATGAGATGATTGATTCATTGCTGGTTGGATCAAGAGGTGTGGCGGCATACATGGTAAAGCCACCATTGGTGGCGGCAACTATGGTTCCATGGGTGGTTCAAGGTTTAGCTTTTAATTCAGCAATTGTTGTATGATCTAAGGCCTATTCTTTGACTAATTAAAGTGTTTAATTAGCTGTTTTAATCACACAATTAAATTATGATTCAAATCAGAATTTTAAAAAATGTTTGAATGTGATTCAAATATGAATTTTAAAAGTTGTTTGAATGTGATTCAAATCTGAATTTTTAAAGTTGTTTGAATCATATTTAAATCTGATTTTTTAAAATTGATTCAATAAAATTCAGATCTGATTTTTTAAAAAATATTTGAATTTGATTCAAATCTGATTTTTTAAAAAATGTTTAATGTGATTCAAATTTGAATTTTTGAAGTTGTTTGAATGTGATTCAAATCTGAATTTTTAAATTTGTTTGAATGAGATTCAAATCTGAATTTTTAAATTTATTTGAATCATATTCAAATCTGGATTTTTAAGTTGAATATGAGATATTCAATTTAATTTAAGTATGTATGTTTTATTTAATTGTTAAATAGTGATATGCATGATGGATGATCATGGACTATAAAAGACCAATGTGATTGGATTTATTTCTTTTATGTTTCTTTGGGATTGTAAATTAATTAATTTATTTTAATTTATTTTGGGCATGTATTATTAAGTTTGTAATATTTTTGGGTTGTAATTTCATTTATTTAAGTTCTTGTAAATTCGCCTTGGTATGCTAAGGATTACTATGTAATATTGGATTGCAAGAAGTTCAAGGAGGTCAAGAGCATTGGTGGGACCAGTGGGAGGAATTCAAGATCAAGTGTTGATTATGTACTCCTTCAGCAACTCTTGTAAAATGAATGAATAAAATGCACCTAGGAATGCCCTGATTCAATTCTTGGTGGCTCAGAATTGAATCCCTTAGAAAGTCCATGATCATACCATATTTACTGCTTATCCATGAATGCATGAGATGTATGGGAATGTATGCAATTATATGATATATGCATGCTAAATGGATAATGTGCAAAGTGAAACCTTAATAGTAATAAGGATGGCTATAAAATCTTCCAAACAAATGATTAAGTTGGAAATGCTATAATTAAAGTAATTATAACATAAGCCCTCCATTGGGGTAATTATTTTAAGAAATTTTAAATAGTTGCATGAGATACAATTAATTTAAGAGATTTTCTTAAGAATAATTGTTAAGCATGAGATGTTGTAAATATGTAAATGGTTTGGTGGCCAATATTGAATGTACCTGAGGACATTAAAATTATTTGCATAATTACTGACTCAATGGGATCAACTTAACTAATGCAAGATAAGTCAATAATGGATGTACCTGAGATTTTGAGCATTAGGGCTAGGTAAAGGATTGAACCTCACATGAGATGTGATGGGCAAGGAGTTGCTCACTTATAGTTTATTGTAATTCCAATAATGGATGTACCTGAGGATGATCAATAGAATTATAAGAATTCAATCACCCACTAGAAATCCATCCAACTAGGATTTCCGTTTTCTACTTTGGAAGTGTAGGATTCGCTAAGTTAGTGGGAGGACCAATTTGATTAAAAGACCATAATCATTTTGGTTAATTACATGATACATTTATTAATTAATCAGTTATTTTCTGCAGTTAATTTTACGATAAAAATGAGCACAAAACAACCACCACCATCCAATATCCTTGCAAGCATACTTGATCACAATAGGTTGACAGGACCTAATCATGCGATTGGCTAAGAAATTTGAAACTTGTCTGAACCTTGAACATATAGGATATGTTCTAGATTCAAATGTTCTGGTCCCTTACCTCCAGAGGCCACACAAGAGGAACATGAGACTTTGGACAAGTGGAAGGAGCATGATATGAGAGCTAAGTGTTACATGCTTGCTTCCATGAGTAATGAGTTCTGAAGCAACATGACAACATGCAGAGTGGGTGAGATCCTCCTTCACCTACAAGAGTTGTATGGTGAGTACAGCAGAATGCTAGGTATGAGATATCTAGACACTATTCCGTATGAGGATGTCGAGGGAGAATGTTGGGGATCATGTCCACAAGATGATTCGGTGATTGAGCGGTTGGAACATCTTGACTTCAACATGGATTTCCAACTACAAACGGATTTGATCCTTGATCCTTCCCGAGTCTTTTGGGAATTTTGTGACAAATTTCCATATGACTCAATAGGAATGCACCTTAGTTGGTTTACTCAACATGGGTTATTGCCCAAAAGAATATGCCGGGCAATAAAGGAAAAGAGGTAGCATTGGTTGCATCTTCTTACTGGAAAGTCCAACAAGAAGAAGGGCAATAAGAAAAAGAAACCTCGATTCTGGTCCTTCTAAGAAAATAGCTAAGCAGAAAAGGAAGACTAAAGTCGATGAAGGCAAAGGAAAGTGTTTCCACCGCCAACAGAAAGTGTTTCCATTGCCAATAGGAAAGTGTTTCCATTGCCGAAGAAAGTGTTTCCATCGCGAGTATAGCAATCTAAAAGAATACAATGCCATGGTGAAAACCAACTCAAGTTCAAAATATATTTGGCACTTAAGGTTATGTCATGTTGCAGAAGATAGGATTGCAAAATTGGAGAAAATGGGGATTCTATCCTCATTGGGCTCTGAGCCTACTCCAACTTGTGAATCTTGCCTTCAGGGAAAAATGACTAGATCACCCTTTGTTGGACAAGGGCTAAGAGCTGAAAATATTTTGGAACTAATACATTGTGATGTATGTGGTCCGTTTAAAGAAATGCCTAGAGGGGGCTTTCATTATTTTATTACCTTTACTGATGATAAATCAAGGTTTGGGTATTTGTATTTGATGAAATACAAACATGAATCCTTTGAAAAGTTTAAGGAATTTAAATCTGAAGTAGAAAATCAAATAGGAAAAAGTGTTAAAGCTCTTCGATCAGATCGTGGAGGTGAATATTTGAGTACTGAATTTGATGAATACTTAAGAGAGCATGGCATTGTTTCTCAGCTGACTCCTCCAGAACGCATACAATGAATGGTGTATCTGAAGGAGAAATCGTACCCTATTGGATATGGTACGTAGTATGATGAGCTATCTTGATATGCCAATCTTCTTTTGAGGATTTGCATTAGAATCGACTTTGTATATTCGAATAGGATTCCATCAAAATCGGTTTCTTCCGCACCTTATGAGATATGGCATGGAAGAAAACCAAGTCTAAAGCATGTTAAGATTTGGGGTTGTCCAAACATATCAAAAGCTGAACAACGATAAATTGGAGACCGATCGAAAAGGTCGATTTGTTGGATATCCAAAAGATAGTTTTGGATATTATTTTTATTTGCCTACTTCACAAAAGGGTGAGATAAGTATAGATGCCACATTTCTTGAACAACAGTTTGTTCAAGAAGGAGGCAAAGGAAGGCAAATAGAGTTAGAATTGGAGAATTCTGACCAACCAGCAGATCGATGGATATAAATCCATCTAGTCAACCTATACCCATTGATGAAACATCTACACTGTTCCTCGTAGAACAACTGGGTATCTCACCCACGGTGAGATATGGTTTTCTTCATGAAGAAGAACAAGAGTTGTCTACTCATGAAGATGTAGATCATGGAGATGATCCACTTACTTATGAAGAAGCTATATCAGATATAACCTCTTCAAAATGGATTGATGCTATGAAATCCGAGATTGATTCCATGTATAAGAATCAAGTTTGGGATCTTGTTGACCCACCAAGGTATTGTACCTATAGGGAACAAATGGGTTTTCAAGAAGAAAATTGGTTACGATGGAAAGGTAGAGACCTATAAGGCAAGGTTAGTAGCGAAAGGGTTTCGCCAAAGGCAAGGAATAGACTATGAGGAGACTTTCTGCTTTGTTGCCATGCTTAAATCAATTAGGATTTTATTAGCAATAGCTGCATACTATGATTATGAGATTTGGCAGATGGATGTCAAAACAGCTTTTCTCAATGGATACATTAAGAAAACATTTTCATGGAACAACCTAGGGGATTTGAATCCCAAGATGGTTCCAAGGTATGCAAGCTAAAGTGATCCATTTATGGGTTGAAACAAGCTTCGAGGAGTTGGAACATCCGTTGTGATGAAGCCATTAAATCCTTTGGTTTTATCAAAAATGAGGATGAGCCATGTGTATATAAGAAGGTTAGTGACAGTGCTATCACTTTCCTTGTCTTATATGTGGATGACATCTTTGTTGATAGGTAATGACACAGGTATGTTGACAACTATAAAGGTATGGTTGTCAAATACATTCTCCATGAAAGACTTAGGGGAGGCAACCTATATTCTTGGGATTCGCATCTATAGAGATAGTGCGAAAAGAATAATAGGTTTATCCCAAAGTCTATACTTGGAAAAGGTGTTAAAGAGGTTTAACATGCTTGATTCCAAGAGAGGATTGTTACCTGAGACATGGTATCCATCTTTCTAAAGAGATGTCTCCAAAGACACTGAAGAAAGAGATAAGATGGCCAGGATTCCATATGCTTGGCTATTGGAAGTTTAATGTATGCAATGTTGTGTACTAGGCGGATATCGCATATGTCGTTAGTTTGACTAGCAGTACCAATCTAGGTTTAAAACATGGATAGCGATCAAGAATATCCTTAAGTACTTGAGAAGAACTAAGGATTTATTCTTGATTTATGGAGGTGGAGACTTGCAATTAGATGGTTATACTGATTCTGACTTCCAATCAGATATCGATGATAGAAAGTCTACCGGATATGTGTTCATTTGTAATGGAGGTGCGATCGGTTGGAAGAGTTCCAAGCGAGCACATTGCAGATTCCACTCTGAGGTGAGTATATTTTGCATCGAGATCTTTGCAAAAGACATTTGGATAAAGAAGTTCGTGAGAACTTACAGAGTTCCTTCCATTGAGTCGGCGGTTCCACTACTGACAATAATGGAGCGATCATCTGAGCTAAGGAACTAAGGTCTCACCCAAAATCCAAACACATAGAAAGGCACTACCACATTATCAGAGATATAGTTGGGCAAGGCGATATAGCCATGCAGAAAATAGCATCAGCTGAAAATCCAGCTGATCCATTCACTAAGCCTATGTCACAGACTCAGTTAGACCGACATCTTGAGAAGATAGGTCTAAGATATTGTAATGAATGGCTCTAGTGCTAGTGGGAGATTGTTAGTAGTATGCCCTAGAGCATATCATTTAGTATGTATCTTGTACATATTTTATTAATAAATGGCATTTCCACTTTTCTGTTTATATAATATATTTATGTGTAATAGAAAAGGTCCATTGATATTTTGTTAGAAATATTATTCTTAAGTTGTTAAGAATATGAGTGACAATATTTCTAGCACAAAGTATCATAAATAGGTTCACAATCGAGGATACTTCATAATAAGGACATGACTTATCCAGAAAGATTGTATTCATGTTTGTTCCCAAGTTATTTATATGAGATATAAATAAGATGGAATGGTGAGTCTCTGCCATATAACAAACATGATAGGCACTTATAAATGATAAGTAGGCGAACCGGTGACACTTATGACAAGCACATGGAGTTTACTCTTGTCAATGTTTTGTCATAAATCATATCGATGCATATAATCTTTAGACACGAGATAGCACGATTATCTTGTATATAGGTAGTTTGAGTTTGATAATGCTTTCATACTTGTACTATGTATGGGTATATGGGCTTGTGTTGGCTCCTACTATTTATATATGGAGATAGGTATTGATCAAGATTGAATCTGTTCCTCTAAGTAAATAGAGATAAAATCCTATGTTCATTTAATTGTTCTTGATGTTTCAAGTTCCTGGCCAGGACAGATAGATTTATTCAGAAAAGAGTTTCTGATGAGAAAAAATCTTTTTAATCAAGAACTGGAATTAAAAGAGAACATAATATTCATAGCAAATGGAGTTTGACATAAACCATGACTCCAGCTTGAGTTGGGATTTTGTATGAGAGATTCTAGTGCATAGTAACATATGATTATAGGTTCATTTAAGGTAAATCTTATTACTAATTGGGTGGCCATGGCATGCTATGCTAGGTGTTAACCATGGTTTATGAGGTTCATAAAATGATTTAGAGAAATCATTTATGGTAAGAAAGAGTTCTGATGATATTAAGAGTTGATATCATGTCTCATTGCCAATTAGTGATGAGCCTAGTAAGTCACACACATACACAAGTTATCACCTATTTAAATATGATTTAATTAATTAATTAAAGAGTTTAATTGATTAATTAAATAGGTTTGATTTGCAATTAAATTGCAAAGTCCCTAGCATGACTTGAAACCAAATCTAGATTATTGGATGTAGTATAAATTAAATTTGTATTTAAAGTGTTTAAATATGAATTTAATTGATGAGAAATTAATTAATAGAGATTAATTAATTAATTTATATTTGATATAAATTAATTAGAAGAAGAAAATAATTATTTTGGGTTAAGAACTCAAAATTAAGATCTGAGGGCATTTTGGTCATTTCATTGTGACACGTGGCACCATGAGATGGTGACACATGGGATTACACATAAGCTTGCCAAATGTTTTTAATCATGTAAGATGATTAAAATCAAGATTAAATATAGGTTTGACACATGGCACAAAGTGATTGGGTCACTTAAACCTAGAGCTAATCAAAAGGTGACATTTGGCTAGGGTTTAATGAGTTAACCTAGATATTTAATTTTGGTTATGAAAATAAAAAAATAACCAGCAGCCTTTCCTCTCATTTGTCATGCCACTTTGAGCCTCTCCAGCTATTTCTCTTCATCTATCATCAATTAAAAGAGATTAGCCATCAATATCTTGAATTAAGAAAACTAGAAATTGTTTCTAGTGTCCTGTTTAAATCTCTAATCTATTAAAATGCAGAAATTAAATTTCTAATTAATAGAAAAAGCTTTAGAGGCTGTTCAAGGGCTGCCATAGGTGTTCTTGGTGTGGACAAGCTAGAGGACAACATTTGGTGTCCCAAGACGAATCTCAAAGGCGCAGACACTGCGATTGCATCAAGAGGTTAGTGTAATCGTTCTTGATTTAATCTAGGGTTCTAAAATTAATCTGATTAATTTTAAAATCTTAAATGGCAAATACAGATCCAAAAACATATTAAAAGAGTTTTAATATGTTGTTTATCATTGAAATCAAATAGATAAAAATAAATCTTGCATGGTGCATGTGACCCTAGGTAAAAATTTTTGAATTCAATGGTATAATCTTGTGTTTTTCACGCTTCCGTTCCTTCACTTAGGACCCTTATGAACACAGTGGAAAAGAGAAAATCACGAAAAAAAACTGTTAAGCCAGTCAAATAATTAGGTCAGTGAGCCGAAAGAAATATTAAATTATTTGCAAACCGGGTTAAACCGGCGAGGGGCAATTTGGTCAATTGACCTCGAAAGCTGATTCCTGTCAAATAAAATCAGAGAAAAGAAAATTTCAAAATCAAAAATTAAATTAAATAACTAATAGAAAAATTAAAAAAAAAAGAAAGAAAATGAAAAAGTGAAGAGAGGTGACATCATGCATCACATCATGCATGAAGCCATAAATCCTATAACTTATAAATTTAATTAAATTGATTTTTTTTGGTCTTCCATAAGACAAAATACATAAAAGAAAAGAAAAGAAAAAAAAAAATCATTTGGTCTTCTTCCCCAAACCAGCCGGCCTCTCTCTCTCCCTTAGCTCTCTCTCTCAAAACTCCATTAGAGCTCTTAAGTCAAGCTTCATACATCCTAAATTAACCATGAATTTGCCTAAAGTCCTTAAGTAAATCTTAACCTAGACCTTTGATTTAGCTATTGCCTACAAAAAGAAGAAGAAAGGAGGAGAAATAAGAAGAGGGAGAAGACACCTAAAAAGGTTAGTAAGCAAACTTAATAATTATAGTTTGATTTCTACATTTTTAACTTGTTGAACTTGTAAATAAACTTTAAATAAAAGAAAAAATTGTTGAGGGACCATGAGTGAAATTCAGCCAGCATGTGTATGGGGGTATATTTGCATGGTTTGATGGATTTGAATGAGTATATGTGTAACACCCTACCCCTCTGTAAGGCATAACATGATCCCGTAGTATACCTAAAGAATTACCAACTTCGTCTACTGATAATCCATTAAATACACTACAAGGGATTTTAAAAACTTTTCTTACTTCTTTTACAGTGGTGAGCACTATTTACAGGTGTTAAAAACTTTTGTGAACTGAAGTGAAACAGTTAACACATTTGGACTATTAGTAATTTCTGTAAAAATTTTGGCAGAGTGCCCTCTGTATTTTGGATAAAACAGTTCTTCAAAAACCTGTAAAAAGCACTTCAATATGTTTCTCAATCTCAACTCCAAAATTTAATCAACACAATATATTTCTCAACTCAATTCCACAATAACTTTTCAAAGACTGAGATAAAAAAAATACAGTACAAATTTTACAAGCTAAAATAACTCATAATTTATTTTACAACTTCAATGTACAATTTTAATT
Organism: Hevea brasiliensis; assembly: GCF_030052815.1. Classification (NCBI taxonomy): domain Eukaryota; kingdom Viridiplantae; phylum Streptophyta; class Magnoliopsida; order Malpighiales; family Euphorbiaceae; genus Hevea; species Hevea brasiliensis. Next base: position 44,579 of record NW_026614661.1, read on the forward strand.
TACAATTGCTCAAAACCAAAAACACTATATACATACAGTGAATATACATTACAATACAAAATGCAAAATGTGGTATACTCAATATACTCGATGAACTCTTGCTGAATGTACTAGCAGCCTAGTCTGCTGCCTTGTCAGTCTGTCTACCTGCGACAGCAATGAAAAGCTATCGCTGAGTAAAATTTACTCAGTGGTACACAATAACAATTTGAAATGCGATACATAAATCTTTTATTGACAATTCACAAATCAAATAGTTCACAATTCCATTTCAAAATTTACAAAGTTCATATAACATAAATTTGATCAAATAACTGAGTAACACAGTTTTGCCAATCAATAACACAATTTGATCAAATAACTGAATAACACGATTTTGCCAATCCATAACACAATTTGATCAAATAACTGAATAATACAGTTTTGCCAATCAATAACACCATTTGATCAAATAACTAAAGAATACAGTGTTGCCAATCAATATCACAATTTAGTCCATGACACAATTTTTCCGCACATGCCGTGTTATACACCACGACAAGACACACTCACCTCTGTTAGTAGTATGTCCTAGAGCATATCATTTAGTATGTATCTTGTACATATTTTTATTAATAAAAGGCATTTCTACTTTTCCGTTTACATAATATATTTATGTGTAATAGAAAAGGTCCATTGATATTTTGTTAGAAATATTATTCTTAAGTTGTTAAGAATATGAGTGACAATATTTTTAGCACGAAGTATCATAAATAGGTTCACAATCGAGGATACTTCATAATAAGGACATGACTTATCCAGAAAGATTGTATTCATGTTTGTTCCCAAGTTATATATATGAGATATAAATAAGATGGAATGGTGAGTCTCATGCAATATAACAAACATGATAGGCACTTATAAATGATAAGTAGGCCGAACCAGTGACACTTATGACAAGCACATGGAGTTTACTCTTGTCAATATTTTGTCATAAATCACATCAGTGCATATAATCTTTAGACCTGAGATAGCACAGTTATCTTGTATACAGGTAGTTTGAGTTTGATACTGCTTTCATACTTGTACTATGTATGGGTATATGGGCATGTGTTGGCTCCTACTAGTTATATATGAAGGTAGGTGTTGATCGAGATGGAATCTGTTCCTCTAAGTAAATAGAGATAAAATCCTATGTTCATTTAATTGTTCTTGATGTTTCAAGTTCCTGGCCAGGACAGATAGATTTATTCAGAAAAGAGTTTCTGATGAGAAAATCTTTTTAATCAAGAACTGGAATTAAAAGAGAACATAATATTCATAGCAAATGGAGTTTGACATAAACCATGACTCCAGCTTGAGTTGGGATTTTGTAACAGAGAGATTCTAGTGCATGGTAACATATGATTCTAGGTTCATTTAAGGTAAACCTTATTACTAATTGGGTGGCCATGGCATGCTAGGCTAGTTGTTAACCATGGTCTATGAGGTTCATAAAATGATTTAGAGAAATCAATTATGGTAAGAAAGAGTTTTGATGATATTAAGAGTTGATATCATATCTCATTGCCAATTAGTGATGAGCCTAGTAAGTCACACATATACACAAGTTATCACCTATTTAAATATGATTTAATTAAATAATTAAAGAGTTTAATTCATTAATTAAATAGGTTTGGTTTGCAATTAAATTGCAAAGTCCCTAGCATGACTTGAAACCAAATCTAGATTATTGGATGTATAATATAAGTTAAATATATATTTAAAGTGTTTAAATATGAATTTAATTAATGAGAAATTAATTAATAGAGATTAATTAATTAATTTATATTTGATATAAATTAATTAGAAGAAGAGAAATAATTAATTTTGGGTTGAGAACTCAAAATTAAGATACAGGGGCATTTTGGTCATTTCACATTGTGACACGTGGCACCATGAGATGGTGACACATAGGATTACACATAAGCTTGCCAAATGTTTTTTAATCATATAAGATGATTAAAATCAAGATTAAATATAGGTTTGACACTTGGCACAATGTGATTGGGTCACTTAAACCTAGAGCTAATCAAAGGGTGACATGTGGCAAGGGTTTAATGTGTTAACCTAGCTATATAAGTGTTGTTATGAAAAAGAAAAGTAACCAGCAGCCACTCCTCTCCTTTGTCAGGCCATTTTGAGGCTCTCCATCTCTTCTTCTTCATCTCTCATCAATTCAAAGAGATTAGCCATCAATCTCTTGAATTAAAAACACTAGAAATTGTTTCTAGTGTCCTGTTTACATCTTTAATCTCTTAAAAGGCAGAACTTAAATTTCTAATTAATAGAAAAAGCTTTAGAAGCTGTTCAAGGGCTACCATAGGTGTTCTTGGTGTGGACAAGCTAGAGGGACAACATCTGGTGTCTTGAAGACGAATCTTAAAGGCGCAGACACACTATAGTGCATCAAGAGGTTAGTGTAATCGTTCTTGATTTAATCTAGGGTTCTAAAATTAATCTGATTAATTTCAAAATCTTAGATGGCAAATACAGATCCAAAAACATATTAAAAGAGTTTTAATATGTTGTTTATAATTGAAATCAAATAGATAAAAATAAATCTTTCATGATGCATGTGACCCTAGGTGAAAATTTTTGAATTCAATGGTATAAACTTGTGTTTTTCACGCTTCCGTTCCTTCAATTGGTATCAGAGCCACTATATTTGCCATTTAGATTGATGTTTATATGATTTAATTGTGTGTTTGATCATGAGATCAAAAGTTCATTGCTGGTTGCAAAGCCAAGGTGGCGGCACAAATGATGAACACTATGGTGCGCATGGTTGATGCACCACAATGGTGTGCAAAGGTAAATGGATGGTGAATGTGCAATTGTTGTATGATCTAAGATCCATTTTATGTCTAATTAAATTGTTTAATTAGAATTTTTATCACACAATTAAATTATGATTCAAATCAAAACTTTAAAAATTGTTTGAATGTGATTCAAATCTGAATTTTAAAAGTTGTTTGAATGTGATTCAAATCTAAATTTTTAAAGTTGTTTGAATCATATTTAAATCTAATTTTTAAAATTGATTGAATAAAATTCAGATTTGATTTTTTAAAAAATGTTTGAATGTGATTCAAATCTGATTTTTTTAAAAATGTTTGAATGTGATTCAAATCTGAATTTTTCAAGTTGTTTGAATGTGATTCAAATCTGAATTTTTAAATTTGTTTGAATGAGATTCAAATATAAATTTTTAAATTTATTTGAATCATATTCAAATCTGGATTTTTAAGTCGAATATGAGATATTCAATTTAATTTAAGTATGTATGTTTTATTTAATTGTTAAATAGTGATATGCATGATGGATGATCATGGACTATAAAAGACCAATGTGATTGGATTTATTTCTTTTATGTTTCTTTGGGATTGTAAATTAATTAATTTATTTTAATTTATTTTGGGCATGTATTATTAAGTTTGTAATAATTTTTGGGTTGTAATTTTATTTATTTAAGTTCTTGTAAATTCGCCTTGGTATGCCAAGGATTACTATGTAATATTGGATTGCAAGAAGTTCAAAGAGGTCAAGAGCATTGGTGGGACCAGTGGGAGGAATTCAAGATCAAGTGTTGATTATGTACTCCTTCAGCAACTCTTATAAAATGAATGAATGAAATGCACCTAGGAATGCCCGATTCAATTCTTGGTGGCTCAATTGAATCCCTTAGAAAGTCCATGATCATACCATATTTATCTTATCCATGAATGCATGAGATGTATGGGAGTGTATGCAATTATATGATATATGCATGCTAAATGGATAATGTGCAAAGTGAGACCTTAATAGTAATTAGGATGACCATAAAATCTTCCAAACAAATGATTAAGTTGGAAATGCTATAATTAAAATAATTATAACATAGGCCCTCCATTGAGGCAATTATTTTAAGAAATTTTAAATATTTGCATGAGATGTAATTAATTTAAGAGATTTTCTTAAGAATAATTGTTAAGCATGAGATGTTGTAAATATGTAAATGGTTTGGTGGCCAATATTGGATGTACCTGAGGACGTTAAAATTATTTGCATAATTACTGGCTCAATGGGATTAACTTAACTAATGCAAGATAAGTCAATAATGGATGTACCTGAGATTTTGAGCATTAGGGGCTAGGTAAAGGATTGAACCTCACATGAGATGTGATGGGCAAGGAGTTGCTCACTTATTGTTTATTGTAATTCCAATAATGGATGTACCGGAGGATGATCAATAGAATTATAAGAATTCAATCACCCACTAGAAATCCATCCAACTAGGATTTTCGTTTTCTACTTTGGAAGTGTAGGATTCGCTAAGTTAGTGGGAGGGCCAATTTGATTAAAAGACCATAATCATTTTGGTTAATTACATGATACATTTACTAATTAATCTGGTCATTTTTTGCAGTTAATTTTTTGATAAAAATGAGCACAAAACAACCACCACCATCCAATATCCTTGCAAGCATACTTGATCGCAATAGGTTGACAGGACCTAATCTGTCTGATTAGCTAAGAAATTTGAAGCTTTTCCTGAACCTTGAACATATAGGATATGTTCTAGATTCAAATGTTCCTGGTCCCTTACCTCCAGAGGCCACACAAGAGGAACATGAAACTTTGGATAAGTGGAAGGAGCATGATATGAGAGCTAAGTGTTACATGCTTGCTTCCATGAGTAATGAGTTACAAAAGCAGCATGAGAACATGTTGAGTGCGAGTGAGATCCTCCTTCACCTACAAGAGTTATATGGTGAGCACAGCAGGAATGCTAGGTATGAGATATCTAGACAGCTATTCCGTATGAGGATGTCTGAGGGACAAAATGTTTGGGATCATGTCCACAAGATGATTCGGCTGATTGAGCAGTTGGAAGATCTTGACTTCAACATGGATTTCCAACTACAGACGGATTTGATCCTTCAGTCCCTTCCTGAGTCTTTTGGGAATTTTGTGACAAATTTCCATATGACTAAACAGGAATGCACCTTAGCTGGTTTACTCAACATGCTGGTTATTGCCCAAAAGAATATGCCGGGCAATAAAGGAAAAGAGGTAGCTTTGATTGCATCTTCTTCTGCTGGAAAGTCCAACAAGAAGAAGGGCAATAAGAAAAAGAAACCTCAGATTCCTGGTCCTTCCAAGAAAATAGCTAAACAGAAAAGGAAGACTAAAGCTGATGGAGGCAAAGGAAAGTGTTTCCATTGCCAAAAGGATGGGCACTGGAAAAGGAACTGCCCAGAGTACCTTACTTCTCTGAAGGACAAGAAGGATACACCTTTGGAAGGTATGTCCATATCTTGTTATTTAGATTCTGATGATACTCATAGTTCATCTACAGCTTGGGTTTTAGATATTGGTGCCAGTTCTCACATTTCTAATGATATGCAGGAACTAGCAAACAGTAGTAGCTTGCGTTCTCAAGATATTAGAGTCTGGATTGGCAATGACTCAAATGTTGAAGCTTTAGCCATAGGATCTAAATCTTTTTACATGTTTGGACATGTTTTGTGTTTGGATAATATTTTATATGTACCTGATGCTTTTAAGAACATTATTTCTATATCTAGTTTGACTAGAAATGGCTATGAATTTCAGTTCACAGATGATGTTTGCAATATTTATTTTGGAAATAAATATGTTGGTTCGGGTTATATGAATGATGGTCTTTATTATTTGGATAATAATGACAAACACAAATTGAATGCAAGTGATCTAAAAGAATGTAATGCCATGGTGAAAACCAACTCAAGTTCAAAATATATTTGGCACTTAAGGTTATGTCATGTTGCAGAAGATAGGATTGCAAAACTGGAGAAAATGGGGATTCTATCCTCATTGGACTCTGAGCCTACTCCAACTTGTGAATCTTGCCTTTAGGGCAAAATGACTAGATCACCCCTTGTTGGACAAGGGCTAAGAGCTGAAAATATTTTGGAGCTAATACATAGTGATGTATGTGGTCCATTTAAAGAAATGGCTAGAGGGGGCTTTCATTATTTTATTACCTTTACTGATGATATATCAAAATTTGGGTAATTGTATTTTATGAAATACAAACATGAATCCTTTGAAAAGTTCAAAGAATTTAAATCTGAAGTAGAAAATCAAACAGGAAAGAGTATTAAAGCTCTTCGATCAGATCGTGGAGGTGAATATTTGAGTACTGAATTTGATGAATACTTGAGAGAGCATGGCATTGTTTCCCATCTGACTCCTCCAGGAACGCCACAGCTGAATGGTGTATCTGAAAGGAGAAATCGTACCCTATTGGATATGGTAAGTAGTATGATGAGCTATGCTGATATGCCAATCTCCTTTTGGGGATTTGCATTAGAATCAGTTTTGTATATTCTGAATAGGATTCCATCAAAATCAATTTCTTCCACACCTTATGAGATATGGCATGGAAGAAAACCAAGTCTTAAGCATGTTAAGATTTGGGGTTGTCCAGCTTATATCAAAAAGCTAAACACTGATAAATTGGAGACCAAATCAGAAAAAGGTCGATTTGTTGGATATCCAAAAGATAGTTTTGGATATTATTTTTATTTGCTGACTTCACATAAGGTTGTGATAAGTAGAGATACCACATTTCTTGAACAACAGTTTGTTCAAAATGGAGGCAAAGGAAGGCAAATAGAGTTAGAATTGGAGAATTCGGACCAACCAACAAATCAGATGGATATAGATCCATCTAGTCAACCTATACCCGTTGATGAAACATCTACAGCTGTTCTCGTAGAACAACCAGGGTATCTCACCCACCAGTGAGATATGGTTTTCTTCGTGAAGAAGAACAAGAGTTGTCTACTCATGAAGAAGTAGATCATGGAGATGATCCACTTACCTATGAAGAAGCTATATCAGATATAGACTCTTCAAAATGGATTGATGCTATGAAATCCGAGATTGATTCCATGCATAAGAATCAAGTTTGGGATCTTGTTGACCCACCTGAAGGTATTGTACCTATAGGGAACAAACAGGTTTTCAAGAAGAAAATTGGTTCTGATGGAAAGGTATAGACCTATAAGGCAAGGCTAGTAGCGAAAGGGTTTCGCCAAAGGCAAGGAATCGACTATGAGGAGACTTTCTCGCATGTTGCCATGCTTAAATCAATAAGGATTTTATTAGCAATAGTTGCATACTATGATTATGAGATTTGGCAGATGGATGTCAAAACAGCTTTTCTCAATGGATACACTGAAGAAAACATTTTCATGGAACAACCTAGGGGTTTTGAATCCCAAGATGGTTCCAAGGTATGCAAGCTAAAGCGATCCATTTATGGGTTGAAACAAGCTTTGAGGAGTTGGAACATCCATTTTGATGAAGCCATTAAATCCTTTGGTTTTATCAAAAATGAGGATGAGCCATGTGTATATAAGAAGGTTAGTGACAGTGCTATCACTTTCCTTGTCTTATATGTGGATGACTTATTGTTGATGGGTAATGACACAGGTATGTTGACGACTATAAAGGTATGGTTGTCAAATACATTCTCAATGAAAGACTTAGGAGGTAACCTATATTCTTGGGATTCATCTATAGAGATAGAGCAAAAAGAATAATTGGTTTATCCCAAAGTCTATACTTGGAAAAGGTGTTAAAGAGGTTTAATATGCTTGATTCCAACAGAGGATTGTTGCTAGTGAGACATGGTATCCACCTTTCTAAAGAGATGTCTCCAAAGACACCTGAAGAAAGAGATAAGATGGCTAGGATTCCATATGCTTCGGTTATTGGAAGTTTAATGTATGCAATGTTGTGTACTAGGTCGGATATCGCATATGCTGTTAGTTTGACTAGCAGGTATCAATCCAATCCAGGTTTGGAACACTAAGGATTTATTCTTGATTTATAGAGGTGGTGACTTGTAATTGGATGGTTATACTGATTCTGATTTCCAATCAAATATCGATGATAGAAAGTCTACCTCTGGATATGTGTTCATTTGTAATGGAGGTGCAAATTGGAAGAGTTCCAACAGAGCACGATCAGAGATTCCACTACAGAGGTTGAGTATATTGTCGCATCGGATGCAGCAAAGGAAGTCGCTTTGGATAAAGAAGTTCATGATAGAACTTACAGAGTTCCTTCCATTGAGTCGCTTCCACTACACTATGACAACAATGGAGCAATCATACAAAGCTAAGGAACCAACGTCTCACCAGAAATCCAAACAAATAGAAAAGCGCTACCACATTATCGGAGAAATAGTTGGGCGGCGATGTAGCCATGCAGAAAATAGCATCACTGAAAATCCGGTGATCCATTCACTAAGCCTATGTCGCAAACTCAGTTAGACCGACATCTTGAGAAGATAGGTCTAAGATATTGTAATGAATGGCTCTAGTGCTAGTGGGAGATTGTTAGTAGTATGCCCTAGAGCATATCATTTAGTATGTATCTTGTACATATTTTTATTAATAAAAGGCATTTCTACTTTTCCGTTTACATAATATATTTATGTGTAATAGAAAAGGTCCATTGATATTTTATTAGAAATATTATTCTTAAGTTGTTAAGAATATGAGTGACAATATTTCTAGCACGAAGTATCATAAATAGGTTCACAATCGAGGATACTTCATAATAAGGACATGACTTATCCAGAAAGATTGTATTCATATTTGTTCCCAAGTTATTTATATGAGATATAAATAAGATGGAATGGTGAGTCTCATGCCATATAACAAACATGATAGGCACTTATAAATGATAAGTAGGCCGAACCAGTGACACTTATAACAAGCACATGGAGTTTACTCTTGTCAATGTTTTGTCATAAATCATATCAGTACATATAATCTTTAGACCTGAGATAGCATAGTTATCTTGTATATAGGTAGTTTGAGTTTGATACTGCTTTCATACTTATACTATGTATGGGTATATGGGCATGTGTTGGCTCCTACTAGTTATATATGAAGGTAGGTGTTGATCAAGGTGGAATATGTTCCTCTAAGTAAATAGAGATCAAATCCTATGTTCATTTAATTGTTCTTGATGTTTCAAGTTCCTGGTCATGACAGATAGATTTATTCAGAAAAGAGTTTCTGATGAGAAAATCTTTTTAATCAAGAACTGGAATTAAAAGAGAACATAATATTCATAGCAAATGGAGTTTGACATAAAACCATGACTCCAGCTTGAGTTGGGATTTTGTAACAGAGAGATTCTAGTGCATGGTAACATATGATTATAGGTTCATTTAAGGTAAACCTTATTACTAATTGGGTGGCCATGGCATGCTATGCTAGGTGTTAACCATGGTCTATGAGGTTCATAAAATGATTTAGAGAAATCATTTATGGTAAGAAAGAGTTCTGATGATATTAAGAGTTGATATTATATCTCATTGCCAATTAGTAATGAGCCTAGTAAGTCATACATATACACAAGTTATCACCTATTTAAATATGATTTAATTAATTAATTAAAGAGTTTAATTGATTAATTAAATAGGTTTGGTTTGCAATTAAATTGCAAAGTCCCTAGCATGACTTGAAACCAAATCTAGATTATTGGATGTATAATATAAGTTAAATTTATATTTAAAGTGTTTAAATATGAATTTAATTAATGAGAAATTAATTAATAGAGATTAATTAATTAATTTATATTTGATATAAATTAATTAGAAGAAGAGAAATAATTAATTTTGGGTTGAGAACTCAAAATTAAGACACAGGGGCATTTTGGTCATTTCACAGTGTGACACATGGCACCATGAGATGGTGACACATAGGATTACACATAAGCTTGCCAAATGTTTTTTAATCATGTAAGATGATTAAAATCAAGATTAAATATAGGTTTGACACTTGGCACAATGTGATTAGGTCACTTAAAACTAGAGCTAATCAAAGGGTGACATGTGGCAAGGGTTTAATGTGTTAACCTAGCTATATAAGTGTTGTTATGAAAAAGAAAAGTAACCAACAGCCACTCCTCTCCTTTGTCACGCCATTTTGAGGCTCTCCATCTCTTCTTCTTCATCTCTCATCAATTCAAAGAGATTAGCCATCAATCTCTTGAATTAAAAACACTAGAAATTGTTTCTAGTGTCCTGTTTACATCTTTAATCTCTTAAAAGGCAGAACTTGAATTTCTAATTAATAGAAAAAGCTTTAGAAGCTGTTCAAGGGCTGCCATAGGTGTTCTTGGTGTGGACAAGCTAGAGAGACAACATCTGGTGTCCTGAAGACGAATCTCAAAGGCGCAGACACGCTGCAGTGCATCAAGAGGTTAGTGTAATCGTTCTTGATTTAATTTAGGGTTCTAAAATTAATCTGATTAATTTTAAAATCTTAAATGGCAAATACAGATCCAAAAACATATTAAAAGAGTTTTAATATGTTGTTTATCATTGAAATCAAATAGATAAAAATAAATCTTGCATGATACATGTGACCCTAGGTGAAAATTTTTGAATTCAATGGTATAAACTTGTGTTTTTCACGCTTCCGTTCCTTCAACCCCAATAATCGAAATCAATGAGGGAGGAAGCTAGTTGAATAATGAGTACTCATCCATACTCACCTCAGACTGGGAAGTCAAAGAGGGAGGAACATAATCACACTCACCCCAGACTGATAAGTCAAAGAGGAAGGAATATAATAACAGTGTCATGCCAAGTGTGAATCAAAACGATTTCAAATCACAATATTTCATACAAACCACAAATCATATTTTATCTAAAAATTTCCATTTGCAAAGTTGGCAACACAATAATTTCCAAATAATATTCCCAAAACCAAAACAATCAAAAATTATTCATAACTCATTTCTCTAAATAAATTTGCTAGTAAAAGCAGTGAATATGAAAGTATTGTGCACGGACCCAATTTAAAACTATAATGTTCAATTAAATTTTTAAGTAGAAAATGAGAAGTCAAAATTATTGTCCACAAACACAATTTAAAACAATAACATACAAATAATCATAATTTTTTTCAATTGAAAAATTCAAAAGAAATAACTATTGTGCACAAACACAATTTAAACCAATACAAATAATCATAATTTATTCCAATTGAAAAATTCAAAAGAATTAATTGTTGTGCACAAACACAATTTAAAACAATAACATACAAATAATCATAATTTATTTCAATTGAAAAATTCAAAAGAAATAACTATTGTGCACAAACACAATTTAAAACAATACAAATAATCATAATTTATTCCAATTGAAAAATTCAAAAGAATTAATTATTGTGCACAAACCTCTGATAACTGTCTCCTGGTCTTGACTCAATGTTTCCTTCCCTTTTTCTGAGTCTTTTCTAACTACGAAACACATTTTGAAGTGTTTCAGTACTCATTTAAACTGTCTCTAACGATAATGCTTGATAAGTAATTCACTGAATGCTATTATTTGCTTGGTCAACTTAATATGTTGACCCTCAATGCGTTTTAGGTAAATTAGGTTTTAATGTTACTAATATGTCACATTCAATAGTCTTTTAGGGTTGGTACATGTTACCAAACTCATTTCCATGTATCTTGCATTTTCTTGTAATTTGCTGGATTTCGGGATACTAGTTAACCTAGCCGGACGACCTAGTTCCCTCGGTTTTCGGGTTTTGGTCAAAACTATAAACTTGTTGGTCTATGTCTTATTGCACGCAGGGCAAAATTTCAGGTCATTCTGAGTTATGTAGACCAAGTTATGGTAATTTTACTATTGCTGATCAAATTGCATCAAAATTGGTCACTTTAGGTCATTTTAGGTCAATTTTGGTTCGGCCTGTTTTTGGACCCGAAATTGTGCAAGCTGTTTGACTTGCTTATGGTCATTTCTGGGCTTTGGTGTCTTCATAAGACTTGTAGATATGGGTCTTAACTATTCATGGTCAAAATTTCAGGTCAATTGGACCTGTTTTGAGTGAGTTATGGCCTAAAAACTAACTGCTACCCAAATGGTCAATTTTCAGGCCTTATTTGCACTTAATCCGGATTTGGCCATTTTTCAAGCTACCTTGCAAGCAGAATTTTGGCAAGCTTCCTTCATGAAAGTTGGCACATTTTTTGCCTAGTTTCACCTCCAATTGGTCTCATACCAATTGGAGCCACACACTTAAGGTTCTAATCCCAGAACACAAACTGCCCTATTGCATTTTGTTTATACTCATCAAGATCACCTTTAACACTTACCAAACTTCACCTTCATGCCAATTCTGGTTTGTACCCTAATCTAAACATATTTTACCACATATTTTTGATCATCTTGGCAGCTTACAATCACATTCAACATACACCATAAAGTGCAGAATTTGTCAAACTCATTTACAACAATTTAATCACCTATTCATGCTCATTTACATGTCCAACCTCACACCATCACACATATAACCAAGCTGCCATAAAAACCATCACAATCCAACATTAATATTCCATAATCCAAACATGAAATAACATCCTTATGTTTCACCAAACCAGGCTGCCGATTCATGCATTACATTCCCTAAATTTCCAAGCATTCAAATTTCAATACACATTCACATATACTAAGTATACATCACCCAAATAATTTCCTACACACATAAACATTTAATCAATCCTTTAATCCACCATTTACAAACAAAAATAAGCTGTCCTCAAAGAGTTTCCATGGCTGCCAAAAGTACACATCCCCTTTAAACATCAAACCTCAAAAATTTCTCCATAAATCAAGTACCCATAACATCCTTACAAACTTTAATAAAACAATAATCAAAAACTCAAACTTACCACTTTGGAAATTCTTCAAAACTCCACAAAAACTTTTATTTTTTACTTCCTATCTACTGCCCATGGTGTGAGGATCATTTTTCATGAAGACTCTTGCAAGAGATCAAGGCTTGATCATGGAGAACTTGAGCTCCATGCATGGTGCGGCCATGGAGTTTCTTTGGGAGAAATCTTCACTCGGCAATGGAAGGGAATGAAGGTTGAAGATGAGTTTACAGATTTGTTAGTGGATTTACACCTGCCCATTTAGTGTTATTTAATCCCCATAGTGCTCCACTCACCTAAGAAAATGATTTAATATGATTTAAGTGTTAATTACTCAATTTATACCCTATTTTTCCTATTTACATTAGGTACCACTAATTTAATTTTTCATTATATTTTTCAAGTGTAATATCATGTATTTTTAATGGACATTTAGGTTAAAAGACAACTCAGGATGTCAAATGACCACAATGCCCCTGTTCGGGTTGCATTCCCGATTTTTCAGTAACACCGAATTTTGTCCGTTTTTCGATTTCTCACTTTTCTTTATACTAATTATTTAATTTTTATTTAGTATTTCTAATGGTATTTATACTTCAATAGGGGTCTATTTAAGTCCTAAAAATATTTTTCAGGGTTCCCTGTGGTCTAGGGCTAGTCAACGGTCCACACCGTGACTTCCCGGTGCAGTCACCCATTGCTAGGGTTCTCGGCTCGCTTAACTTGGTTACATTTCTTTGCTATTATTTTTCCTTTGTTTTTCTTGTATTTTATTTTCTTGCATTTCATTATTTTATATCTCCTTACTCATATCGAAGTGTAGTTCTAGGCATCATAGCTATCCGGATAACACTGGTCACCGGAACAGCAGAACGCACTACCGAACATAGGGGTGTTACAATATGAACCTCAATTAGTTGAATGATTATAGTTAAAAGCATTGAATTGGTTAAATGGAACAATTAGTGTGAATTAGGGTTTTGGACATTAGGGTTTAGAGACAAAAATGTGAAAAAATGGTAAATGATGTCTTTGACCTAGTTTAAGAAGATAAATGGTCAATTGTGACCTAATGAGATGTGTTAGGAGTGTTTAAATCAAAAGCAAATTCGGATTGAGTGTGGTCATGCTGCTGGCAGCATGATCAAGTTACCTTTGAGGGATCAAAAATGAAAATTTACAAGTCCAATTGGTATGAGACCAAATAGGAATGAAAATAGACACTAAATGACACAATTTTCATTTAGGAAGCATGCCCAAAAAGTAACCAAAACCTAGTGAACAAATTAACCAAATTTGGAAAATCTCAGTCTGCCCTGTACAAAATGACTAAATGAACAGTGTTTGTACCAGTGGACAGTTGAGATATAGACCTAAAACTTTCATGAAGAACAAAAACCCAAATTATGCCATTAACCAAGTCATTTGGCCACCTCAAGTTGGTGAACTAAAACTGCCAGAACCAAAATTACCCAGAAAATCTGGGTTAAGTCCAATCCGGCAGCCATGGTTCAAATGGCTATAACTTGAGCTAAAAAACTCCAATTGGAGTGATCCAAAAAGGAGAATAAACTTAAGACAATAGGGAACATTTTCTGTGAAGAAATTTTTGCCAAATTCCAACAGTAAAATGACCAATGGAATAGTGGAACCTTAGACACCAAAACTGAAAATTTTCAAATTTGCCTAAAAGACTTAGAATTTGAGTAAACAAACAAAACCAACAAATTTAGTGACCAAAATGTGGCATGTGGGTGAAGTTGGAATTCCCATACCTATTAAGCCTTAGAAAGTCAATAATTTGACTTGAATAGTGCAGTGAATAGTAACCCCGAAACACAAAATTCAAAGAACGTGGAATTTAACACATTAGAGATAGGTAAAAGTGAAGTTAAATTTATTTTTGGATTTATGCTAAGTTATGGTACTTAAACACTGTAAAACTGTGTGTTTCAGTTGAAAAGAACACCGGGAAAGAACCCGAAGAATCGAGTCGAGGCCAAGAGGTGACTCGCTTAAGGTTTGTGCACAACGTATAATTTCTATAAATTATTTGCTGCATATTGTTTTGAATGATTTGAAAAAGTGAATTGTGACATTATTTATGATGCTTTGATCTAAATTGTTGAAAGTTATTGTGTATGTTTGAAATTGCAATGTTTAGCAAATTGTTAAGATAAGTTTTGAAACCACAGTGTCATGACCATATATTTGAACACCTCACTAGCATGACTAGTGGGGGTAATCAGTTTCGAATTTTGATTCCTTCTCTGGATGAAGTGTTGAGGTGTGTGGCAGTAGAAAAGGAATTTGAATGGATATCCATATATTTGACCTAGCTAGCCTTGTGATGTGATTTCTCCTTAGCCTTTGGCTATTGAGATTATATTTGTTTCGAATGGCATGATATAACTGTGGGTTTTGTGAAATGTGTTTTGATACTTGAAATGAACTTGTTTGCATTAAAATCTCATAATTCATGTTTTGTATTTAATGCTCATGTTTAGTTCAATTTTTGAATAAATGTGATTTAAATTCTGCATAAAGATTATTTTAGTATGTTGTGCACCACTGAGTCCTAGTACTCAGTGATAGCTGTTATTGCTGTCGCAGATATAGAGACTAGAGGAGCAGCACACTGAGCTACTGAGGATTGAGGATCTATCAGCTTGAAGTTATCGAGTATAATTTATACCCTGACTGTAGATATTTCTTTTGATGTATGTAATGCACATAAATGTATGGAGATGTAAAAATAGGTCTTTAGCAGCTGGTACAAAGTTTGTATAAAATTGGTAATCAATTTTAGTTTGGATCTTCTGAATGTAAATTTTAGTATGATGTATATATAAATTGTTTATCTTTAATGAAATATGAATGAATGATATTGATTGACAGTATTTAGAGAATTGTTGAATTTTGAAATTTGAGAAAATGGTTGAGATTGATTGTGAAATTGAAGAAGTGGTTGAAAAATTATTGGAAGTGCCTTCTTTTCAGGTATTTGAAGAACCTATTTTCTCAGAATACAGACGGAACTTTATCAAAATTTTTATAAAATTTGCAGAAAAATAAAATGGGCCAAAAATTTCAACTAGCTTTCAACTTTAATTAAATGTTTTGATATAAATTAGAAAATGCTCACCACTTGTCAAAAATAAGAAAATTGTTTTAAAATCCCTTGTAGGGTACTTAATGAGTTATCGGTAGGTGAAATTCGGTAGTTCATTAGGTATTCTATGGGATCATGTTATGCCTTACAGAGGGGTAAGGTGTGACATGTTTTAGTGGTATCAGAGCAAATTTTTGAAGTATGTTTTCACATGAGAATTTGTATCTTTCCTTGTTAAGTACAACTGCTCAATGTCCATATTTGTTATATACAGTGCATTACATCATAAATATGAACTAACAGAGGGAAATCTCCATGTGTTATTTATTCAGGAGATACCCTAACTTCAGACTGAGATGGAAGAAGGGGATCGCTCAGTCGAGCAATCTGTTGAAGGTGAGGCACAAGGAGAAGCCCCAGCTCTACAGAATGTCAGTGGATCAGTAGCACGAGCTCCACAAATACCACAGTTTCCTACATAGTTTGCACAGCAGATGGCTGCGATATTTCAATAAATGGCTGGGGGTATGCCTGCTCAAGCTCCACCCCAGACACCTGTGGTATAACCACAACCTCCAACCAGACAGTATGATAAGTTATTGAAGTATGGGGCTACAGAATTTAAAGGTACAGTGGACCCTTTAGAGGCAGAGCAATGGCTTGAAAGAATGGACATAGTATTTAAGAAGCTGCACTGCCAAGATGAACTGAAATTTGAATACTCCGTGTCGCTACTGCAAGGGGATGCGTATGATTGGTGGAAGACCATCCCCCACAGCTTGGCTGAACCACGATCTTGACACAGGATGACTTCATCAGAGAATTCAGATAGAAATACATCCCAGATGCATATGTTGATTAGAAATTGCAAGAATTTTAGAGTTTGAAACAAGGGAACCGATCAGTGGCAGAGTATGAGAGGGAGTTCTCCCACTTAAGTCATTATGCTGGGAGTCTCCTTTCTACCAGCAAGGCAAGATGCAAGAGATTTGAGATTGGTTTGAAGCCTAGTTTGAGAATGCAAATAGTGGGATTCAGACACAGCAACTTTTCAGAACTCATGTCTCAAGCACTCGAGTTAGAAAGGATTGAATCAAAAGCGACCCCAACAAAAGAAAAATAAAAAAAGTGGAAAAATCAGAGAAAGACAAAGGGAAAAAATCAGTTGAACAAAGTTCTGGTGGTACTTCTGGGAAAAAGAAGAAATTTAGTGGAACCAGCAGGGGTTGAGGTGGAAGATTTGGTAGGGGCAGATTTTCTAGACAGAGACCCCCTAGGTCTGGTCAACAGTCAAGAAGGGGTTCATATTCTGCCCGCCCCAGTGAGACTTGTGGCAAGATGTATGGGGGGGAATGCTATTGGGCCACTGGAACCTATTTTAACTGTGGAGGCACGGGCCATTTAGCAAAAGACTACATTAGTGCTCCTAAATATGGTCCAGCTCCTACTACTGCCGAGGGATCTATTCAGAGTCCTGCTCCCAGAGGTTCACAATCAGTTAGCAGAGGAAGAGGCAGAGGTAAAGGCACTGCTTCTGGCAGTCAAGGCACGGTTGGTCAGTCAACACAAGGAAGTGCGTCAGCCAGAGTCTGCACAATGAGACAGCGAGAAAAGGCTGAGACTTCTGATGTGGTAGCTGGTACATTCTCTATCTCTGATCAAGATGTACTTGTGTTGTTTGATCCGGGTTCAACCCATTCATATGTTAGTGCTAGCATAGTCAGTTCACTTGCTGTTCCATGTGTCCAAATGGGTTTTGAAGTGCTAGTAACTAGTCCGTTAGGACAAGAGGTCCGAGTCAATGTAATTTATAGAGATCGCCCTTTGGTGATCCAAGGACATGTTTTCCTATCGATTTGATTGAAATGCCCTTCAGAGATTATGATATTATCTTGGGCATGGATTGGTTAGCCAGCATCACGCCATGATTGATCAGAGATTGAAGATACCACTTTTGGTCTCCCTTTGTACGGTGATGTGATAATACATGGGGAGAGGAATTTACTGCCATCAAGCATCATTTCGGCTGCACTAGCCAGAAGGATGATCAGAAAGGGGTGTGAAGCATACTTGGCACATGTGATAGACACCCAAGTGGGGAGTCCAAAGATCGAGGACATCCCTATTGTATGTGACTTTCTGGATGTGTTTCCTGATGAATTGCCAGGATTACCTCCAGAAAGAGAGGTGCAGTTTGAAATTGATGTTATACCTGGTGTGGACCCAATCTCCATAACGCCATATAGAATGGCACCTGTAGAATTGAAAGAATTGAAAGTGCAATTGCAAGAACTGCTTGACAAGGGCTTTATCCGCCCTAGTGTGTCACCTTGGGGAGCGCTAGTGTTGTTTGTTAAGAAGAAGGATGGCACTCTCCGCTTGTGTATTGATTATCGACAGTTGAATAAGGTGACAATAAAGAATAGATATCCTTTGCCCCGCATTGATGACTTATTTGATCAGTTGAGAGGTGCAGCTGTGTTTTCCAAAATTGCCTTAGATCAGGTTATTATTAACTAAAAGTACAAGAGTAGAGCATTTCTAAAACTGCCTTCAGAACCCGCAATGGCCATTATGAGTTCTTCGTCATGCCATTCGGGTTAACTAATGCTCCGACTGCTTTTATGGATCTGATGAACACTATCTTCAGACCATACCTCGACCAGTTTGTTGTGGTATTTATAGATGATATATTGGTTTATTCGAGGAGTGCAAAAGAGCATGATAGACATCTGCAGATTGTACTGCATACTTTGAGGGAGAAACAGTTATATGCCAAATTGTCGAAGTGTGAATTTTGGCTAAAGGAAATATCTTTCTTGGGGCATGCAGTGAATTTTGGCTAAAGGAAATATCTTTCTTGGGGCATGTAGTATCAGAAGAGGGCATCAAGGTAGATCCAAGTAAGATTGAAGCTGTCCTTAATTGGAGGCCACCCAGAAATGTCACAAAGATTTGTAGTTTTCTGGGTTTAGTTGGATACTACCGTCGGTTTGTGAAGGGATTTTCAATGTTGGCATCTCCATTGACCAAGTTGCTTAGGAAAGATGTTAAATTTCAGTGGACGGATAAATGCCAACAGAGTTTTGATGAATTGAAGAAATGTTTGACTGAAGCTCCAGTCCTGACTTTACCCACCCCGGGTAAAGAATATACAGTTTATAGTGATGCTTCTCACAATGGGTTAGGCTGTGTATTGATGCAAGATCGAAATGTCATTGCCTATGCATCACGCCAGTTGAAACCGCATGAGAGGAATTATCCAACACATGATTTGGAGCTTGCAGCTATAGTGTTTGCTCTTAAGATCTGGAGACACTATTTGTATGGGGAGAAGTGTTACATCTACACAGATCATAAGAGTTTAAAGTATTTGGGCACCCAGAAAGAGTTGAATTTGAGATAGAGGAGATGGTTAGAGTTGATAAAAGACTATGATTGTCTGATAGACTATCAGCCAGGAAAAGCTAATGTTGTGGCTGATGCCTTAAATCGCAAGACTATGGCCAGTCTACGGGTTACTCCTTTGTCTTTGGTACATGAGTTAAGATCATTGCATGCCAGCTTAGAGATTAATGATGAGGGGCAGACAGCAGTTGCATGGCATGTACATCCAGTGTTGATTGATCAGATCAGAATGGCTACTCAGAATGATTAGAAGTATCAGAAGCTGTTGGAAGAAGTCCGGCAGGGCAAGAAACCAGAATTCTCAATTAGAGATGATGGTCTATTGCTACACCAGGGCAGAATGTGTGTTCCTAATGATGTTAAATTGAGGCAGATCATTTTAAAGGAAGCACATGAGTCTCCTTTCGCCATGCACCCTGGTGGCACAAAAATGTATAGAGGGCTAAAGGAGCATTACGGGTGGGTGGGTATGAAAAGAGTGTTAGTAGTATGCCCTAGAGCATATCATTTAGTATGTATCTTGTACATATTTTATTAATAAAAGGCATTTCCACTTTTCCGTTTACATAATATATTTATGTGTAATAGAAAAGGTCCATTGATATTTTGTTAGAAATATTATTCTTAAGTTGTTAAGAATATGAGTGGCAATATTTCTAGTACAAAGTATCATAAATAGGTTCACAATGAGGATACTTCATAATAAGGACATGACTTATCCGTAAAGATTGTATTCATATTTGTTCCCAGTTATTTATATGAGATATAAATAAGATGGAATGGTGAGTCTCATGCCATATAACAAATATGATAGGCACTTATAAATGATAAGTAGGCCAACCCCAAACACACTTTACAGACATGGAGTTTACTCTTGTCAATGTTTTGTCATAAATCATATCGATGCATATAATCTTTAGACACAGAGATAACAGCTTATCTTGTATATAGGTAGTTTGAGTTTGATATCGCTTTCATACTTGTACTGTATGGGTATATGGGCATGTGTTGGCTAGTTATATATGGAGGTAGGTGTTGATCAAGAAGAATCTCTCTCTAAGTAAATAGAGATAAAATCCTATGTTCATTTAATTGTTCTTGATGTTTCAAGTTCCCGCCGTGACAGATGGCAGAGAGGATAGATTTATTCAAAAGAGTTTCCGATGAGAAAATCTTTTAATCAAGAATCGAATTAAAAGAGAACATAATATTCATAGCAAATGGAGTTTGACATAAACCATGACTCAAATTGAGTTGGGATTTTGTAATAGAGAGATTCTTGCATGGGGTAACATATGATTATAGGTTCATTTAAGGTAAATCTTATTACTAATTGGGTGGCCATGGCATGCTATGCTAGTGTTAACCATGGTCTATGAGGTTCATAAAATGATTTAGAGAAATCATTTATGGTAAGAAAGAGTTCGATGATATTAAGAGTTGATATCATGTCTCATTGCCAATTAGTGATGAGCCTAGTAAGTCACACTCATACACAAGTTATCACCTATTTAAATATGATTTAATTAATTAATTAAAGAGTTTAATTGATTAATTAAATAGATTTGAACCAAATCTAGATTATTGGATGTAGTATAAATTAAATTTATATTTAAAGTGTTTAAATATGAATTTAATTGATGAGAAATTAATTAATAGAGATTAATTAATTAATTTATATTTGATATAAATTAATTAGAAGAAGAAAATAATTATTTTGGGTTAAGAACTCAAAATTAAGACACAGGCATTTTGGTCATTTTGCGGTGTGACACGTGGCACCATGAGATGGTGACACATGGCATAACACATAAGCTTGTCAAATGTTTTTAATCATGTAAGATGATTAAAATCAAGATTAAATATAGGTTTGACACTTGGCACAATGTGATTGGGTCACTTAAACCTAGCTAATCAAAAGGTGACATGTGGCTAGGGTTTAATGTGTTAACCTAGCTATTTAAGTGTGGTTATGAAAAGAAAACATAACCAGCAGCCTCTCCTCTCATTGTCACGCCACTTTGAGCCTCTCCAGCTATTTCTCTGCATCTCTCATCAACTCAAAGAGATTAGCCCTCAATGTCTTGAATTAAGAACGCTAGAAATTGTTTCTAGTGTCCTGATTTCATCTTTAATTTCTTAAAAGGCTGAACTTGATTTTCTAATTAATAGAAAAAGCTTTAGAAGCCATTCAAGGGCTGCCATAGGTGTTCTTGGTGTGGACAAGCTAGAGGACAACATCCGTGTCCTCAAGATTTAATCTCAAGGCGCACATACGCCGCATCAACATCAAGAGAGGTTGTATTCTTGATTTAATCTAAAATTAATTTGATTAATTTTAAAATCTTAAATGGCAAATACAGATCCAAAAACATATTAAAAGAGTTTTAATATGTTGTTTATCATTGAAATCAAATAGATAAAAATAAATCTTGCATGGTGCATGTGACCCTAGGTGAAAATTTTTTGAATTCAATGGTATAATCTTGTGTTTTTCACGCTTCCGTTCCTTCAAAGAGATGTGGCAGAGTTTGTTTCTAAATGCCTAACTTGTCAGCAAGTAAAGGCAGAGCATCAAGTACCGTTGGATTGTTAAATCCACTACCAGTACCAGAATGGAAATGGGAAAGAATAACAATGGATTTTGTGATGGGACTTTTGAGGACACAGAAGAGTCATGATGTAGTATGGGTCATTGTTGACAGATTGACCAAGTCTGCTCATTTTCTGCCAGTTCGGATGGATTACAGTTTAGAAAGATTGGCCAAGTTGTATATAGATGAGATTGTGAGACTGCATGGAGTGCCAGTCTCCATCGTATCAGACAGAGATCCTAGGTTCACTTCTAGATTCTGGGGTAGTCTTCAGAGAGCCCTAGGAACTAGAATGAACTTCAAGATCGCATTCCACCCACGCATGCATGGCGATCTGAGAGGGTAATTCAGATCTTGGAGGACATGCTACGGGCTTGTGTGATTGAATTTGAGGGCAGTTGGGATACACACTTGCCTTTGATTGAGTTTGCTTACAACAACAGCTACCAATCAAGCATTGGGATGCCTCCATATGAAGCTTTTTATGGCAAAAAATGTAGAACCCCGTTATGTTGGGATACGTGGGTGAAAGAAAGATGATTGGACCCAAAATTGTTCAGCAAACTGAGGAGAAGATCAGGGTAATAAGAGATCGACTTAAGACTGCATCGGACCGTCAGAAGTCCTACATTGATTTGAAAAGAAGGGATATTGATGTGAGAAAGTCTTCCTCAAAGTTTCTCCTTGGAAAAGAATTATGAGATTCGGCAGAAAGGGGAAACTGAGTCCTCGTTTCATTGGGCCATATGAGGTTCTAGAAAGAGTAGGTCCGTTGGCATATCGATTAGCACTACCTCCAGAGTTGGAGAAGATACATAATGTCTTCCATGTGTTTATGTTGAGAAGGTATCGATCAGACCCATCTCATGTACTACCAGTAGAGGAAATTGAAGTGAATCCAGACCTCACATATGAAGAAGAACCCATAGAGATTCTGGCTTATGAGGTGAAGCAGCTACGGAACAAGCAGATACCGTTGGTAAAAGTGCTGGGGAACCATCATTTAGGCCAGGAGGCTACTTGGGAATGAGAGGAGGACATGAGGAGGCAGCACCCACAGCTGTTCAGAGATTGATACCAGGTAAAATTTCGAGACAAAATTTATTTAAGGGGGAGACAATTGTAACACCCCTATTTGTATAGCCCGTATATTTCAACATTACGTGATCGTGTCGGTCTGGACAATTAAGGGGATTAGAACCATACTTAAGACAACTAGAGAAGCTATAAACACAAATAATTAGTAATTGCCAATTAGTTAAGTATAAATAAGAAAAATAGAACATAAGAAGTTAAACGAGCTGAGAGTCACAGCGATGGGTAACCTTCTCGGGAATGACTGCGAAGTCGATTTAAACTCAAATTTCGAACTGTAAAATGTGATGCCGTAGTCCTTAGGACCCTTACGAACACAGTGGAAAAGAGAAAATCATGAAAAAGAACAGTTAAGCCAGTCAAATAATTAGGTCAGGGAGCCGGAAGAAATATTGAATTATTTGCAAACCGGGTTGAACCGGCGAGGGGCAATTTGATCAATTACCTAACTATCAAATAAAATCGGAGAAAAAAAATTTTTAGAATTGAAAATTAAATTAAAGAACAAAGAGAAAAATAAAAAGAAAAGAAAGAAAATGAAAAAGTGAAGAAAGGTGACATCATGCATGACATCATGCATGATGCCATAAATCCTATAACTTATAAATTTAATTAAATTGATTTTTTTTTGGTCTTCCATAAGACAAAATACATAAAAGAAAAGAAATGAAAAAAAAATCATTTGGTCTTCTTCCCCAAACTAGCCGGCCTCTCTCTCTCCTTTAGCTCTCTCTCTCAAAACTCCATTAGAGCTCTAAAGTCAAGCTTCATACACCCTAAATTAACCATGAATTTCCCTAAAGTCCTTAAGTAAATCTTAACCTAGACCTTTGATTTAGCTATTGCCTACAAAAAAAAGAAGAAAGGAGGAAAAATAAGAAGAGGAAAAAGACACCTAAAAAGGTTAGTTAGCAAACTTGATAATTTTAGTTTGATTTCTACATTTTTAACTTGTTCAACTTGTAAATAAACTTTAAATAAAAGAAAAAATTATTGAGGGACCATGAGTGAATTTCGGCCAGCATGTGTATGGGGGTATATTTGAATGGTTTGATGGATTTGAATGAGTATATGAACCTCAATTAGTTGAATGATTATAGTTAAAAGCATTGAATTGGTTAAATGCAACAATTAGTGTGAATTAGGGTTTTGGACATTAGGATTTAGAGACAAAAAAGTGAAAAAAAGGTAAATGATGTCTTTGACCTAGTTTAAGGAGAGAAATGGTCAATTGTGACCTAATGAGGTGTGTTAGGAGTGTTTGAATCAAAAGCAAATTCGGATTGAGTGTGGTCATGCTACTGGCAGCATGACCAAGTTACCTTTGAGGGACCAAAAATGAAAATTTACAAGTCATTGGTATGAGACCAATTGGGAATGAAAATAGACACTAAATGACACAATTTTCATTCAAGAAGCATACCCAAAAAGTGACCAAAACCTAGTGAACAAATTGACCAAACTTGGAAAATCTCAGTCTGCCCTGTACAAAATGACTAAATGAACAGTATTTATTCATTTGGCCATAACTTGAGCTAGGCAGGTCTAAATGACCTGAAATTTTACCAGTGGACAGTTGAGATATAGACCTAAAAATTTCATGAAGAACACTCAAATTATGCCATTAACCAAGTCATTTGGCCACCCCAATTTGATGACCTAAAACTGCCAGAACCAAAATTGCCCAAAAAATCTAGGTTAAGTCCAATCCGGCAGCCATGGTTCAAATGGCTATAACTTGAGCTAAAAAACTCCAATTGGAGTAATTCAAAAAGGAGAATAAACTTAAGACAATAGGAAACATTTTCTGTGAAGAAAGTTTTACCAAATTCCAACAGTAAAATGACCAATGGAATAGTGCAACCTTAGACACCAAAACTGAAAATTTTCAAATTTGCCTAAAAGACTTAGAATTTGAGTAAACAACCAAAACCAACAAATTTAGTGACCAAAATTTGGTATGTGGGTGAAGTTAGAATTCCCATACCTATTAAGCCTTAGAAAGTCAACAATTTGACTTGAATAGTGTAGTGAATAGTAACCCCGAAACACAAAATTCAAAGAACATCGAATTTAGCACATTAGAGTTAGGTAAAAGTGAAGTTAAATTTATTTTTGGATTTATGCTAAGTTATGGTACTAAAACACTGTAAAACTGTGTTTCAGTTGAAAAGAACACCGAGAAAGAACCCGAAGAATCGAGTTAAGGCCAAGAGGTGACTCGCTTGAGGTTTGTGCACAACGTATAATTTCTGTAAATTATTTGCTGCATATTGTTTTGAATGATTTGAAAAAGTGAATTGTGACATTATTTATGATGCTTTGATCTAAATTGTTGAAAGTTATTGTGTATGTTTGAAATGGCAATGTTTAGCAAATTGTTAAGATAAGTTTTGAAACCACAGTGTCATGACCATATATTTGAACATCTAACTAGCATGACTAGTGGGGGTAATTAGTTTCGAATTTTGATTCCTTCTCTGGATGAAGTGTTGAGGTGTGTGGCAGTAGAAGAGGAATTTGAATGGATATCCATATATTTGACCTAGCTAGCCTTGTGATGTGATTTCTCCTTAGCCTTTGGCTATTGAGATTATATTTGTTTCGAATGGCATGATATAACTGTGGGTTTTGTGAAATGTGTTTTGATACTTGAAATGAACTTGTTTGCATTAAAATCTCATAATTCATGTTTTGTATTTAATGCTCATGTTCAGTTCAATTTTTGAATAAATGTGATTTAAATTCTGCATAAAGATTATTTTAGTATGTTGTGCACCACTGAGTCCTAGTACTCAGTGATAGCTGTTATTGCTGTCACAGATATAGAGACTAGAGGAGCACCACACTGAGCTACTGAGGATTGAGGATCTATCAGCTTGAAGTTATCGGGTATAATTTATACCCTGACTGTAGATATTTCTTTTGATGTATGTAATGCACATAAATGTATGGACATGTAAAAATGGGTCTTGAGCAGCTTGTACAAAGGTTGTTTAAAATTTGCAATAAATTTTAGTTTGGATCTTCTGAATGTAAATTTTAGTATGATGTATATATAAATTGTTTATCTTTAATAAAATATGAATGAATGATATTGATTGACAGTATTTAGAGAATTGTTGAATTTTGAAATTTGAGAAAATGTTGAGATTGATTGTGAAATTGAAGAAATGGTTGAAAAATTATTGGAAGTGTCTTCTTTTCAGGTATTTGAAGAACTATTTTCTCAAAATACAGACGGAACTTTGTCAAAATTTTTATAAAATTTGCGAAAAAATAAAATGGGCTAAAAATTTTAGCTAGCTTTCAACTTTAATTAAATGTTTTGATATCAATTAGAAAATGCTCACCACTTGTCAAAAATAAGAAAATTGTTTTAAAATCCCTTGTAGGGTACTTAATGAGTTATCGGTAGGTGAAGTTCGGTAGTTCATTAGGTATTCTACGGGATCATGTTATGTCTTACAGAGGGGTAAGGTGTGACAAATGCCATGCATCAAGGGGAAGAAGCAGAGACTTTAGATGTAGTTGTCGGTATGTTCTTAACTTTTGAAAGGAATAATTATGTACTATTTAATTTCGGCTCTACTTATTTACATGCTAATGCTAAAATTATATGTTCTACTTCTATTCCCTTGCATGGAGATAAATTTTGATGTGTTTAGTGATTTGTCTTTAAGGATAAGAATTACGATAATAAGCATGATTGGAATTAATTTTGGAAAAATTTCTAGTGAGAGACATCTCCTAGACTACGATAAATTATAAAGTTAATTAGTAAGCCTAATTAGGTAAGGCAAGAGGACCTAAAAGTAAGTTATAGTAATATAGCTACCTTAGATGCGGGTAAGGGTATTACTGCTGATAGATGTCAGTGGGTACCAAAATCAAAATAAGTTTAAGATATTAGTGGATTTGAAAGAAATAAGATATAGGGAAGTTTTATCTATTGGGATGTATCGTAGTAACTATGCAATATTCTTGATGTTTGTACTGTAAGCTATAGATTACAGTACTGACTTGGGATTTATTGTGTAGAGCTACGTACTACCCAATAGTACACAAGGATAAGAATAGTTACAAATGGCTTTCGCTCTGGTACAAATATACCAGAATAGAGTTTTATTACTAGAACTGAGTTTGAAAATCCTAATTCAGGATTTAAAACTCTATAATTAGAATATCAAAAGATCATGGTTGCAAGGTAGTGAGAGTTAACGACTCCATTACCCTAGCACGAATTACAGTATATCAAGAATTATTATGGGACTAGAGATTTTAGCATGGTCAAAATTTAAAAATAACACCTAAAGGACTAAGTCATCCAGTCTCTGATACGGGGTTTATAGTTGTTCTGGTATTGCAATTGATATTTTGCTCAAAGTTTAGTAAGCAACAATATTCTATTTGTGTAGCAGTAAGACACAAAATATGATTTTGTTCCCTTGGAAGAGACAAGATGCTAATAATTGTAACTTATAAAATAGTTAAGAAATGATGTTCTACTGATAACAGTAATTCGATAGGAACTAGTTGGTCAGATATTCTTTAGGAAGAGCACAATTTTATTGTGCGGATTATAAGGATTAGATTAGGATTAATGCGAAACTTTTGAATAGCAAGGGAAAAAGGAGAGTTCGGTAGACTCCCTTCTTAAGGTTAAAGAATTCTTTATGATTCAATAAAAAAAAAGGGTAATGATCGCAAACCAGCAGAAAATAAGCTATAGGATATCGGTAGATAAAAGAAAATATAGAAGTAAATATTAGAATAGTCGGTGCAAATATAATAAAGAAAAGTTATGAATATTAGTTAAAGTGTTGACTAGAATGATCAGAGGACCAAATCAAAGTAATATTGAAGTATAGCGGATTTATTAGGGATGATAAGAGGTGCTAAATCACGACTCGACAGTCAAGTTAAGGAAGAAGATAAGATTGAGGAATAAAATAATTAAAGTTAAGTTGTGGAATGAAAAAAGAAATAAATAGAACAATAAGAAATGAGAAAAACACTAGATGAGGAATTGCCACTAGGGCAAACAACCTACTTAAGACGCGTAACGATATCTCGAACTATTTTATCAAGAAAGAAATAAGTTAAGCAAAAGCAAACAAGATAGTGCAAAATGGCACATAGGCCTTAGTCATAAATGGAGATGGTAAGATAATGGTTATGGACTTATAGCCAACAAAGAGATAAGCAATTCATAAATAACCAATAAGGTCATTTAAATAAAAAAAAAAAAGACTACAAAGGAAAATAATTGCTAAAACAACAGCAAGAAAAGACTAAAATATTCCAAACTAAACTGAAGGCTGCATCAAATGATCAAGAGAATTGATAAGAAAAGAGTAAAACTAAGTTCTCCCCCATAGGATCATACGAGGTCTTAGAGAAAGTGGATCCACTAGCACACAGATTTGCTTACCTCTAAAATTGAAATGAATTTGAATCTAACTTATGATAGAAGCTCATAAGAAACTGGCACACGAGGTGAGCAATCGATGAGTAAATAGTATTGGTTAAAGTGCTGTGGAACCAAAATTCAGGCCAAGAAGCTACTTGGGAGCGTGAAGAGGACATAAGGAGACAGCACCCACAGCTGTTCAGAGCCTAATACCAGGTAAAATTTTGAGATAAAATTTATTTTAAGGGGGGGGAGGGGGGGGGGGGGAGGGGGGGAGGGGAGAATTGTAATACCCCTATTTGCATAACCTGGTATATTTTACTGTTCTAGTGACCGGTGTCGGTCCTGACAATTAAGGGGATTAGAACCATATTTAAGACACATAGATAAGCCCTAAGCCCAAATAATTAGTAATTGCTAAATAGTTAAGTATAAAGAAGAAAAACAAAGCATAAAAAGTTAAATGAGCTGGGAGTCACAGCGATGGGTGACCTTCTCGGGAAATGACTACGAGATCAATCGAAACCCGAATTTTGAACAGGAAAATGTGACGTCGCTGTCCTTAGGACTATTGCGAACACAGTGGAAAAGAGAAAATCACGAAAAAGAGTTGTTAAGCAGGTCAAATAATTAGGTCAGGGATCAGAAAGAAATATCAAATAACTTGTAAACCGGATTGAACCAGCGAGGGCCAATTTGGTCAATTTACCCCTAAAGATGACTCCTGACCTAACTGTCTAATAAAATTTGAGAAATTAAAATTTTGAAATGTAGATTTAAATTGAAGAGGTAAATGAAAAAGAAATGAAAAAGAGGTGAAAAATCAAAACAATAAAAAAGTTTATGACATCATCCATGACACAATAAATATTAATTTTTAAAATTTGAAAATTGGAAGATAATGCAACATAAAAAAGAGCCAATAAGAATTAAAAGAAAAGAAAATTCATTTTTTTCCCTTTCTTCTTTTTCTTGCCATGAACCCATTCTCTCCCTTCTTTCTCATTTTTTTTTCTTTTCCTTCCCTCCATTAAAGCTCACTTTGAGCTTTTGTAACCCTAAATTACCACATAAATCCCTTAGAAAACTTGTATAAATCCTCAGATTGAGCTTCAAGAAAAAGATTTAAAAGAGAAAATTTGAAGAAAATTGAAGAAACAAGAAGTTAGGAAAGCCTCACATAAGGTTAGTGAAGTTATTTCCAAATTTCTCTTTATATTCATGTTTAAGCATAAGAATTAAGTTAGAAATTGCTAAAAATGAAACAAGAATAACATGTATAGAATTCCATGGAATTTTAGCAAACTTGAGATGTGGTGGGAATTGATTGAGTTTGATTGAATTAAAGGTGAACATGAGCATGAATGACTTGATTGATCATGTTTATATGCTTTAATTTAGTGAGATGTAACAATTAGTGAATTAGGGTTCTTGGCACTTAGGGTTTGGGAGAAAAATTATAGAAAATGGTCAATTGATGCAAATGACCTTACGTGAGTTGAGAAATGGTCAATTGTGACCATTTGTGGTGTGTGTGAATTGCTAGAATCAAGTTTCAATTCGGATTGGTTAGGGTCAGTATGCTAACAGCTTGACCTAGGTCCCTTTCAGGGACCAAACCTAAAAATTTACTAACCCAATTGGTGTGAGGTTAATTGGGAATGAAACTAGACACAAAATGGACCATTTTTCATTTTGGAATCATGCCTAGAAAATGACCATAACTTAGTGAACAATTAGACCAAATCCAAAATTGGGCACACTGCCCTGTACAGAAATAACCAAATGAATAGTAGTTACTTAAATGACCATAACTTGGTCTAGGAAGGTCCAAATGACCTGAATTTTATACCGATGGAAAGTTGAGACATAGCCCTACAACTTTTATGAAGAAAACAAACCCAAATTCTGACCATAACCCATCCAAAAATTCACCTATAGTCAGCATACCAAAACTGCCAGAACCAAGAAAGTGCCCAGAATTCTGGGTTTGGACCAATTCGGCCAGCCTTAGGAAAATAGGCATAACTTGGGCTACAAAACTCCAAATGGAGTTATTAAAAAAGGGAATTAAAGCTAAGATAATAGGGAACAACTTTGATGAAGGACACTTAGCTAAATTCTCACAGTAACCAGACCAATGGAATAGTAGAAAACAGGGGGCCAAAACTGAAAAATTGTAATTTCTCTTAGGAGACTTAGAAATTGAATTGGCAATCAATGCCAATAAAATTGACACCCAAAATGTGGCATATGGATTCAATTAGAACTAATAAACCTATTAAGTATAAAAAAAGTCAATATTTTAACTTGAATAGTGTAACACCCCTCACTCATCTACAGTGTAGCCGAGCAAGGCGTGCTACATTCGGTGCCGGAGCACCCTATCTTATCTTACTTTATTCCTTTAATTCATTTTCAAGTTATTATCTTTTAATGTCAATTATTTTTCGATGGAGAAACTAACGGAGTTTCCCATATTTTATTATCGATTGACGTGTTTCACTACTCACCTATTTGAAAATTTCAATAATATTTTCCATACAATAATTCATCCATAATCATATCATCATTTCAAAAATCATTATGTAATTCAAATCCATCCTCATTTGTACAAATTCATTCATGCTTATTACATATATCAAAATTCAAAATTTCATTAGTTTACATAATTTACAAACTAATTGCATAAATTCATAATTTACATCAGGTGCATATTACATACAATTTCCTAATTTTCATTACAACATAATAAATAATTATAATTCACAAATTACATAATATGACTAATGTGAGCTTTATCTACATGCATTGCTGAGGAGGTGACAATCTTGACACTTCTGACACTTCTGCTGATCAGAACTCCAAAAACTCTGTTTAATATTCGCTGGGCTTTACCTTCAATACCTGCGCGAGGAAACAAATCCATCGCTCTAAGCATTACTGCTTAGTGGTGCAATAATATAACAAGAAAATAATATACAATAAAAAAAAAAGAAATGGATCAAAATTTGGATACTCTGGAATTTAATCTAATTTCATATAATACTTATAGTATTAACTATCCTTTGTTCTAATTTATTCCTCTTCAGAAGCGCTCAATTCTTTCATAATAATTAAATTTTAATATTGTTCCGATTCATTTCAATTCTTTCTGCTAAATAACTAATCTAATTTATTTTAAATATTCTTACTCATTTATTTAATTGCTAATATTTTCAGTTGCTAATATTCTTAACTTATTTCAATAAATTTCACTGACCAAGTAACCTATGACAAGCTGACTAAACTGGATAACGGGTCGTTGGCACTGAACACCGCGGTGCCTCGGGCCGTCATACCATAGGACGCGGAAAGTCAACCACGTATGCAGTCAGAATGGCTAAAAAGCCATGATAACACATAATTGGGCATAAAAGCCATTAGTACGGGCATAAAGCCATGAATGCGGGCATAAAGCCATGAGTGCGGGCATAAAGCCATGAATACAGGCATAAAGCCTTTCACAGTATGCTAAAACAATTTCTTATTGGCATGCCAATCTATCCAATCTAACACACATGTCTAGGCAATACATGGGCACATAGTACCATTCAATGTTCATAAATTTCATTGTTGCATTATAGGTTCTAATTATAATTTCTAGCATTTTAATCTTTTTCATAATAGAAACATAAATCTCTAAGTTTAATATTTACATAATTTATGCATTCATTTTATCATTTATATGATTACAATTCACATCAATTATCCTTCTATACCATTGTACTCAAAGTACTTTTCCTTTCTACAATAATGAGAACTAATGTCTCATTCATACATTAATATGATCCATTTATTCATTACACTATTTATATAACTTATCATTTGCACTTTAAGTTTTGGTCCTTTGCATCAATATTATTGAGGTTACTATTCACTTGACCATTTCCCTTCAAAGGTTGACTTTTTAATTCATAATAGATTTGTTAAGCCTAAGTTCACCAAGATACCACATTTTGCATTTTATTTTTGTTGGCATTGATTGCCAAACTCAATTTCTAGCCTCCTAGGTTTTATTTCAAATTTTTAGAATTTGAGGTCCAAATTCACTGTTCTATTAGGCCATTCTACAATGAGAATTTGGCCAAGTGTTCTCAATCAAAGTTGTTCTTTATTGTCTCTAGTTACATTTAACTTTTTGAATCACCCCATTTGGAGTTTTCTAGCTCAAATTATGGTCAAATAACCATAACTGGTTCATTTCCTAATTCTGTCTCTTTAATTAGGTAGATTTTGGCATTACCTTTTTCCAATTTAATTGGACATGTTGTGATTACTTTTAGGCTTAGCATTCTTCATATAATTTATTGCCCTATGTCTTATGGTCACTCAAAAATTTTAATTACAATTTTTAAAGTTTTGTAGAATTAATTATACCATTTTAATTGGCCTAGACTCCAATACCCTGTGTCTTCAGGGTCCAGGTTTAGTTCAGTAAATTTGACCTCCATTTTAAGGTTCTTATGTTCATAATTTGAGGACAATGTCTAAAATAAAGTTGGAACCCTATTTCTTAGGGTTCCAGATCAGTATGGCTTAACCTAATTAGAGTTTCCTAGCGGGAGATATGCTATAAACACTATTCTGGGTCAATTGTGATTTGGTCAAACTCCAAGTTTGAATGTGTTAAATTCTTCTAACCATTTGACCTAGTTCCTTTGGGTTCTGGGTTTTGGTCAAAAGACCAATATTGTAGACCTATGTCTTATAAAACTTTTTCCATTGGTTTTATTGCATTTAAATTTTTATAGGCCAAGTTATAGCCATTTTGTCAAAACTGGTCGGGTAGTCAATGTCCAGAAAATTCTGGGCAGAATGGTTCAGGTCAGTTTGGTGTCCTAATTTGAGTCAACAATTTCATTATGTTAGAGGCATTCTGGGCTTGGTGTTCTCAATGAAAGTTTTAGTAATATGTCTAAGCTTTCCAATGGTATAAAATTCAGGTCATTTGGACCTGTCTAAAGAGAGTTATGGTGTACTGTTCATTTGGTCATTTTTCTGGGTTCAGTGTTTGGATATCCGGATTGGACCAGCAAATTGGTCAACTTATGAATAGAATTTGGGCAGGGTTTCTTCATGAAAAATGGGGTACTTTGTCACACCCTACCTCTCTGTAAGGCATAACATGATCCCATACTATACCTAATGAATTACCAACTTCATCTACTGATAACCCATTAAATACACTACAAGGGATTTTAAACATTTTCTTACTTCTTTTTACAGTGGTGAGCACTATTTACATGTGTTAAAATCTTTTTTTTTTTTTAACTGAAGTGAAACCAGATAACACATTTGAAGTATTAATAATTTCTGTAAAAATTTTGACAGAGTGTAATCTGTATTTTGAATAAAATAGTTCTTCAAAAACCTGTAAAAAAGCACTTCCTATATTTTGTTCAATCCCCAAACTCCAATATTCAATCAACACAATAAGTTTCTCAATATTTGCCAACTCAAATCCACAATAATTTTTCAGTGTTTTCAAAAGCTGAAATAAAAGAAATATATTACAATATTTACAAGCTAAAATAATTTACGAATTTAGTTTACAACTTTAATGTACAATTTTAATTTACAACTGCTCAAAATCAAGAACAATATATACATACAGTGAACATACATTACAATATAAAATGCAAAATGTGGTATACTCAATATACCGGATGAGCTCTCAATGTAGCACTAGCAGCCTAGTCTGCTGCTCTGTCAGTCTGTCTACCTGCGACAGCAATTGTAACACCCCTATGTTCGGTAGTGCGTTCTACTGTTCTAGTGACCAATGTCGATCTGGATAGCTAGGATGCCTAGAACTACATTTAATTATTAGTGAAGAGACATAAAATAATGAAATACAAGAAAAGAAAATACAAGAAAAACAAAGAAAAAATAATAGCAATGAAATGAAACTAAGTTAAATGAGCCAGTACCGCAGCAATGGGTGACCTCACGGGGTAGTTACGGCGCAGGCAATAGTCGACCCCTGGACTGCAGAGAACCCTTGGAATTTAATTTCGAGACATAATTAAAGACTTATTGAAGTAAAAATGTCATTAGAAATATCAAAGAAAAATTAATTAATTAGTACAAAGAAAAACCAGAAATCGAGAAAATGACAAAAATCAGTGTTACCGAAAAATCGGAAATACAACCCGAACAGGGGCATTGTGGTCAATTGACACTCCTAGTTGACTTTTGACCTAAATGTCCATTAAAAATAAATGATATTACATTTTGGAAATGTCAAGAAAAATTAAAATGAGATACATTATGTAAATAGAAAAAGAAATGAGGTAAATGTGGGAATAATGAAATTTTGGAATAAATAATCAATATACTACATTAGTGCTCCACTAAGGCAGATTTGGGACACCTAGTTAAGCTAAATGGGATAGTAAAAACTCATCTTCAACCTTGAATCACCACATTGCCGAATTATATTTCTCTCTCAAAGGAAAACTCCATGGATGTCCCAACAAAGCTTTCTCTCTCCATGATCCAAGCTTCCATTTGTTAAAGTTCCTTCACTAAAGTTGTTCCATACACCTTGGGCAGCATACTTGGAGCAAGAAAGATAAGTTTTGGTGAGGTTTTGAAGAAGTCCAAAAGAGGTAAGTGGGTGTTTTCAATTCTTGTTTCATTAAAAGTGTAACTAAGGTTGTGGGTAGTTGATTTATGGAAGAATTTTTGTTGTTGATGAATTATTGGAGTTGAGCCATTTAGGCAGCCATGAAACCTCACCTTAAACAGCTTGTCCTTGCATGTAAATGGTTGTTTGGATGATGATTTAAATGTTTAATTTTATTGAAGTTGAATTCCATGTGTAAGGTTTGATTTGTAAGCTTGAAAAGTGAAAATGAAAGTTGATGGATATGTGTAAAATTGTGGCAGCCTCATGAAGAAGATTGAAGTGTTTAAGTTCATGAAATATTGTTGAATTATGTTACTTATGGTGGCAGCATGTGTATGTGAATAATTGTTTGGATTTGGACATGTGAATGAGGTATGTTCATGTGGTTAAATTATTATAATTGGACTTTGAAAATTCTGAGTTATAATGTGTATGTTGAGAGTGGTTACAAGCTGCCCAGAATAATCAAAATGTGATGTAAAGTGTGTTAATGTTATGGTACCAAGTCAGAATTGGCATGAAAGGTAAACTTGGTAAGTATTTAATGTATAATTGGTAAGTATTGAATGTGTAATTGGTAAGTGTTGAATAATGTGTAACAGGGCAATGTACATTTTGGCTTAGAACCTTAAGTGTGTGACTCCAATTGGTATGAAACCAATTGGAGGTGAAACTAAGCACAAAATGTGCCAACTTTCATGAAGAAATTCTGTCCAGAAAGTAACCTTAAAAATGACCAAATCTAGATTAGTGACTTGAAAGCCTGGAAATTGACCATTTGGGTAGCAGTTAGTGTTTTGACCATAACTTACTCAAAATAGGTCCAAATGACCTAAAATTTTTACCATGAATATTTTAGACAAAGATCTACAATTCTTATGAAGACACCAAAGCCCAGAAATGGCCAGAACCAAGCCAAATAGCTTGCACAAGTTCAGGTACCAAAACTGGCTGAACCAAAAGTGACCTAAAAATGACATAAGCATACCATTTTAGTGCATTCTGTCCAGTATTGGTAAATTGACAATATATTGGTCTATACAACTCAGAATGACCAGAAATTTTGCCCCGCGTGCAATAAGACATAGACCTACAAGTTTGTAGTTTGGAATGAAACCCGAAAACTGAGGGAACTAGGTCGTCCGGCTAGGTCAAAATAGTACACCAAAATAAATTGCAATAAAATGCAATACACTTGGAAATGAAATTGGTAACATATACCAACACTAAAGGGCTATAAAATGTGACATATTGGTAACATTAGAATTGACTCACTTAGAGTGCATCAAGGGTCAACATTATAGGTTGACTAATGAAATGAATTGAAGGGAATAGTACCAAGAAAATTTAAATATTGGATTTTATTATTAGAAACAAATTCATTGAGTACTGAAACACTTTAAATTGTGTGTTTTAGTTGAAAAGGATATTGAGAAGCATAAGGAACACTGAGTCAGGGCCAAGAGGCATTTATCAGAGGTCTGTGCACAATACTTTTTATATTCACTGCTTTTACCAGAAAATTTATTTGGAGAAATGAGTTATGAATAATTTTTTATTGTTTTGGCTTTGGGAATCTTAATTGGAAATTATTGTGTTGCCTACTTTGCAAATGGAAATTTTGAGATAAAATATGATGTGTGGTTTGTATGAAATATTTAAATATTGTAATTTAGAATTGTTTTGATTCACACTTGACATGACAATATTACTATGTTCCTCCTCCATTTATGGGGTGAGTGTGATTATATTCCTCCCTCTTTGAATTGCCAGTCTGAGGTGAGTGTGGATAAGTTCTCATTATCTAGCTAGCTTCCTCCCTCATTGATTTCGATTAGTGGGGTGAGTGTGCCTTGTCGTGATGTACACATGGCATGTTCGAAAAAATTTGTGTCATGCCCTAAATTGTGTTATTGATTGGCAAAACTGTGTTATTTAGTTATTTGATCAAATTGTGTTATTGATTGGCAACACTGTGTTATTCAATTGTTTGATCAAATTTGTGTTATATGAGCTTTGAAAACTTGTGAATTGTTTGGATTGTAAATTGTCAATAAAAGTTTTACATACTGCATTTTAAAGTGTTATTGTGCACCACTGAGTAAATTTTACTCAGCGATAGCTTTTCATTGCCGTGGTAGACAGATCGATAGGCGTGAGACTAAGCTGCTAGTGCTACATTGAGAGTTCATCGGGTATATTGAGTATACCATATTTTGCATTTTGCATTGTAATGTATGTCACTGTATGTATATATTGTTCTTGGTTTCGAGCAGTTGTAAATTAAAATTGTACATCAAAATTGTACATTAAAGTTGTAAACTAAATTTGTAAATTATTTTGGCTTGTAAATATTGTGATATATTTCTTTTATCTCAGCTTTTGAAAACACTGGAAAATTATTATGGATTTGAGTTGACAAATGTTGAGAAACTTGTTGTGTTGATTGGATATTGGAGTTTGGGGATTGAACAAAATATTGGAAGTGCTTTTTACAGGTTTTTGAAGAACTATTTTATTCAAAATACAGATGGCACTCTGCCAAAATTTTTACAAAAATTGTTAATACTTCAAATGTGTTATTTGGTTTCACTTCAGGAAAAAAAAAAATTTAACACCTGTCAATAGTGCTCACCACTATGAAAAGAAGTAAGAAAAGTTTTAAAATCCCTTGTAGTGTATTTAATGGGTTATCAGTAGATGAAGTTGGTAATTCATTAAGTATACTACAGGATCATGTTATGCCTTACAGAGTGGTAGGGTGTGACAACAATGAAAAGCTATCGCTGAGCCAATGTCTCAGTGGTGCACAACATTAACAAAATGAAACTTTAAATCATAAATCATAAGTCGTATAAATAGTGGATACTTAAAACCATAGTTAAATTCAAAAGACAGTGAATGTCAATAAGGATTTAAACTCCAATTCACAATATCACAATAAATATCAATAAATCATACACACAGCTTAATCATGTTCCAAAGTTCAATTCGTCTCAAAAGCTGATGGCTAGTGAGGTATAACATGGCTAGCTAGCAATTATATGAGTACTCATTCTATTCGTCCTCAACAGGCACACACCTCAACACTTCAGCCAGAGATGGAATTCAAAGTCAATTCATCCCACTAGACAAGCTAGCGAGGAATTCAATCAAATATACATGATAGCTGTGGTTTCAA
The DNA here is from genome assembly GCF_030052815.1 of Hevea brasiliensis. NCBI lineage: Eukaryota > Viridiplantae > Streptophyta > Magnoliopsida > Malpighiales > Euphorbiaceae > Hevea > Hevea brasiliensis. Next base: position 82,799 of record NW_026614661.1, read on the forward strand.
ACCAATTGCAATATTTTCAAATAGTAAGTATCCATCAAATTTCCATTCAAACAATTTTTCACAATTCAAAACAATAACATACAAAATTCTCATAATTTATTTCAATTGAAAAGTCAAAAGAAATAACTGTTGTGCAAAAGCCTCTGATAAATGTCTCTTGGCCCTGACTCAGTGTTTCCTTCCCCTTCCCTGAGTCTTTGCTAACTGAAACACACAATTTGAAGTGTTTCAGTACTCATTTAAACTCTCTCTAACAATAACGCTTAATAATTAATTTATTGAATTCTATTATTTTCCTTAGTCAACCCAAAATGTTGACCCTCGATGCACTCTAGGTGAATTAGGTTTAATGTCACCAATATGTCACATTTTATAGCCTTTTTGTGTTGGTACATGTTACCAAATTCATTTTCAAGTGTATTGCATTTTATTGCAATTTGCCAGATTTCGGTATACTAATTTTACCTAACTAGATGACCTAGTTCCCTTGGTTTTCGGGTTTCGATCCAAACTAAAAACTTGTAGGTCTATGTCTTATTGCACGCAGGGCAAAATTTCAGGTTATTCTGAGTTGTGTAGACCAAGTTATGGTCAATTTACCAATGCTGGACAGAATGCATCAAAATGGTAAGTTTAGGTCATTTTTAGGTCACTTTTGGTTCGGCCAGTTTTGGTACCTGAACTTATGCAAGTTATTTGACTTGGTTATGGCCATTTATGGGCTTTAGTGTCTTCATAAGAATTGTAGATATATGTCTAAACTATTCATGGTAACAATTTCAGGTCATTTGGACCTATTTTGAGTGAGTTATGGCCAAAACACTAACTACTACCCAAATGGTCAATTTTCAGGCTTTCAAGTCACTAATCCAGATTTGGTCATTTTTGAAGTTACCTTCTAGGCAGAATTTTGGTAAGCTTCCTTCATAAAAGTTGGCACATTTTGTGCCTAGTTTCACCTTCAATTGGTCTCATACCAATTGGAGTCACACACTTAAGGTTCTAAGCCAAAACACACACTGCCCTACTACACACTTCTCATCACTTACCAATTACATATTCAACACTTACCAAACTACTTCTTTCATGCCAATTCTGGTTTGTACCTTACCATTAACGCATTTAACAACACATTTTGGTCATTTTGGATAGCTTATAACCATTCTCAATATGCACACTATAACACAGAATTTTCCAAAGTCCATTTACACTATTTAACCACATGAACATACCCCATTTACATACCCAATTCCAAACCATTATACACATATCCATGCTGCCATCAATAACAACATAATTCAACAATAATTTCATGAACTTAAACACTTCAATCTTTTACATGAGGCTGCCACAAGTTTACACATACCCATCAACATCCACTTTCACTTTTCCAAGCTTACAATCAAACTTTACACATGGGATTCAACTTCAATACAATTAAACATTTAAATCAACATTCAAACAGCCATTTACATGCAAGGACAAGCTATTCATGGTGAGGTTTCATGGCTGCCAAAATAGCTCAACTCCAATAAGTCATCAAATATCAAAAATTCTTCCATAAATCAACTACCCATAACCTTGGTTACACTTTTAATGAAACAAGAATTAAAAACACTCACTTACCACTTTTGAAGCTTGATCAAAACCTCACTAAACTTCTTAAAATTTCTATCAAACTCTTCCTTGCAAGGTGAGGAGCAAAGTTAATGAAGGAACCTAGTGGAAAAAAGTGGCTAGAATATGGTGAACTTGAGCTTGGAGTGTGGACGGCCATGGAGGACTCCCATGGAGTTTCAGCTGGTTCTCTTCCTAAGGTTGAAGATGAGTGTTGCACCTCCCAAGTGTCCCTTTAGGTGTCCAAATGCTGAAGTTAGTGGAGCACTAAGTGAGTTTATGATTTATTTAATCCAAAATTTCCAATTTTCCACATTTGACCTCTTTTCTTTTACTATTTAGATTATGTACTTCCATTTTAATTTTTCATGACATTTTCAAAGTGTAATATCATTTATTTTTAATGGACATTTAGGTCAAAAGGCAACTCGGGGTGTCAAATGACCACAATGCCCCTATTCGGGTTGCATTCCTGATTTTTCGATAACACGGAGTTTTGTCATTTTCTCGATTTCTCGTTTTTCTTTGTACTAATTATTTATTTTTTTTTTGATATTTCTAATGACATTTATACTTCAATAGATGTTCATTTAAGTCTTAAAAATATTTTTCAGGGTTCCTCGTGGTTCAGGGCTGGTCAACGGTCCACGCTGCAACTTCTCGGTGCGGTCACCCATCGCTATGGTTTTCGGCTCGTTTAACTTGATTACATTTCATTGCTATTATTTTTCCTTTGTTTTTCTTGTATTTTCTTTTCTTGTATTTCATTATTTTATGTCTCCTCATTAACATTTAAATGTAGTTCTAGGCATCCCAGCTGTTCGGACCACACTGGTCACCGAAACAGTAGAACGCACTACCGAACATAGGAGTGTTACATATTTTGAGTCTAGTTTCACCTTCAATTGGCCTCATACCAATTGGAGTCACACAACTTCAGTTATAGGTCAAACAAGACCCTAGACTCATAGGTCCGAATTTCCTGCACATGAAACATCACTTCCAATATTCCATCCTCCTTACTCCCAACTACAATTTATCACTCATAACACCTGAAATGATCAACAAACAGCCTCAAAAAGATCAATCTCAAGCCATATCATCAAGGTAACAAAATTAACTCAAACCCTAACTCAAGGTCTCAATTTATGCACACCACATGTAAATCAACATGTTAATCACATTTACTTATTAATCAACACTTATAACCACAAGTATAACCTTCATGTCATCAAAATCCTATCAATTCTCATAGCTGCCAAAAATTTAATTCTACACAAAGTTATCATTTTCTGATTGAGAAAATATGAATGATTTTTATGGGAAATTGGAGCTTCAAAAAGCATCCATGGAGGAAAGCTCAAGAGGTGGTTCGGCTAACATGAACCAAATGAAGAAGATGAGCTGATTTGTTTCTAATTAATCTCTTTTTAATTGGGTTTTAGTGGCTTGTTGCAAGGTGATTGGGTGGGGGCATTTTAATGACATCATGTGATGTTATAATTCCCAATTTCTTTTATTTTTCTTTTCTTTTCTTTTCTACTTATTTTCAATTCAAATTTTAGCAATATTTATTCATATTTTATGTCATAATAATTATTTACTTAACTGGACAAGTCGGCCAAAAATCATCTCTGAAGGCGAAATGACCAAAATGCCCTTCGTTTTGCTTAAAAGACTAAAATTGTCTATACCGATCTAAAAATTTTCCTAAGCATTTTCTTGGTATTCTAATGCCATCGAAACCTCAAGAACTCTTCTCTGGAGTCCTAAAAATTATTTCATGAATTTTCTCCTGTGTTTAAGACTCCTAGTTGCAAGGACCGCAACTTCCCACTAGGTTACCCATTGCTAGGCCACCGGCTCCTTTAACTTGGTTGTATTTTATTTCTAAAATTTTTCCTAAATTTTTCTTATTAATATTTGAGTTATTTATGACTCTTACTCTAGTCTAAATATTTTTCCAGATGTTCTAGCTATCCGGACCGACATCGGTCATCTGAACAGTAGAATGTACAAAATTGCTACAGTGAGGGTGTTACAAATAGTGCCATGAATATTGCCACCATACACAAAAATGTGAAAGACCCAAAATTTATAAACCGTAATAGGTAGGATAAGTCTGCAAAGAAATTGTTGGAATTTAAGTATAGAAATGAATATTGAAGCACTTTAAATTTATGTGTTTCAGTTGGAAAGGGATCTTCAAAGGAGAAATGAAAGTTTGAGTAAATTGAGTAGACAAAGAGGTTTATGCACAACTAGTTTTTTATTGAATTTGTTTTGAATATTTTACGTAATTAAATGATTTTATTTTTCCTTATGCACTATGTTTATCAATTATGGAATTTATCTCAATGATTATTGAAATGGGTATAGCAAGCATGAGTTTAGTTTTGTGAAATATTATTTCAACAATTATTAAATATTGTTTTGGACCGGATAAATTATTTTTAGAAAATTGCGTTGGAATTATGTTTTGAATTGTGATGGTAAATTTGCATGAATAAAATACAAAATTTTATTTTGGATTGTGATGAGCATAAAAAAAATTATGGAATATTAGAATTGATCTTGAATTAATATTTTATTGTGATTTATGCTCACAAAAAGGACAAAGAAATGCATGATATGGTTTTATATCTCACTATAGATGCTTGACTAGGTTATTACCCGTCTCTATATCATTTAGCTTTATTTTATTTTGAATACCATGGTATATGCACAGGCTTAGATCCTCCTCTTATTAGAGGTTAGATCTAAGTAATTGTTAGTGTCCTGTCGGAAGTTTCATTATTGTGTTGTGTACTGTGCACGATGATTCGACCTCCCCGACTATAGGGAGTTAGAATCCCGATTCGACCTCCCCGACCATAGGGAGTTAGAATCACCCCAAAGATGGCCCTTTCAGATTAGTCTTGCATAGTTAGTGAGATAAAGAATAGGTTTTGATTGATAAGAAATTGTGGTTTTGATTGATAAGAAATTGTGATTTTGAATGAGATTGTGCAAAAATGATTTTGTTAAAATAATTATTTATTTCCATAATTGCAGGAATTATTTTTATTGTTCAGTTGTGATTTGACAAATTGAAATTTTGATTAAGGTTATTTTAACAAGTAACTATTTTTATTAGTAATGAAAATTTTGACATTTGGAAATTGTTTAAGCTTCGAGATTTCAAAATTTTTGGTATAATTATTATCAATGTATATTGCATTACATTTTAAATTATAATTGTGCACCGCTGAGTTCACCAATCAGCGATAGCTTTGTATGCTGTCACAGGTGAGAGTAAAGATAGAGCAGTTGAGTGAGATTCCTGCAGCTGCACCTTGAAGACTGCTTGTGACTAGTCTCGGGTATATTATAGGTATAACCTTGTATATTAAATTTTGATTATGCATGTAATTATATGTATGTAAATTGTTAAGCAATTGTATAAAAACTCTGGTAATATTATTTTGGTATGTAATGAAATGCAAATTATTGTAATGTTCAAACTTATTTTTTAGTTTTGTAATGAATGTAGTTATTTAATATTATTTTTGAAGACAATTGAATTGAGAATTGTTTTGAATTATAGAGTTGGGAGAGATGATGTTGATTTGTGTTGTGGAAGTGGTTGATTTTGATGAAATGAATTATTGGAAGTGTTTTCATAGGTGTTTGAAGAACTTTTTTTCCTAAATATAGATGGCACTCTGCTGAAAATTTTCCAAAATTTGCGTAAAAATAAAAATATACAAAAATTTTAACTAGTATTTAAACTTCAAGTAAAAGTTTTTAATTCCTACCAAAAGTGCTCGCCACCTTCGAAAAGTAAGAAAATTATTTTAAAATCTTACTACGGGAGGCGAAGTATGATAATTCAATAGATGTACTATGGGATCATGTTACATCTTACTGAGGGGTAGGGTGTGACAGATAGTGGGAGAACCAATTTGATTAAAAGATCATAATCATTTTGGTTAATTACATTATACATTTACTAATTAATCTAGTTATTTTTTGTAGTTATTCTTCTGATAAAAATGAGCACACAACAACCACCACCATCCAACATACTTGCGAGCATACTTGATCACAATAGGTTGACGGGACCTAATCTTTCAGATTGGCTAAGAAATTTAAAACATATCCTGAACTTAGAACGTATTGGGTATGTTCTAGACTCAAATGTTTTTGGTCCCTTACCTCTAGAGACCACTCAAGAGGAACATGACACTTTGGACGAGGGGAAGGAGCATGATATGAGAGCCAAGTGTTACATGCTTACTTCTATGAGTAATGAATTACAAAAGCAGCATGAGAACATGCAGAGTGTAAGTGAGATCCTCCTCCACCTACAAGAGTTGTATGGTGAGCATAGCAGGAATGCTAGGTATGAGATATCTAGGCAGCTATTTCGAATGAGGATGTATGAGGCATAGAATGTTGGGGATCATGTCTACAAGATGATTTGGCTTATAGAGCAGCTGGAACATCTTAACTTTAACATGAATTTCCAACTGCATATGGATTTGATCCTTCAGTCCCTACCTGAGTCATTTGGGAATTTTGTGAAAAATTTCGATATGACTAAGCAAGAATACACCTTGGCTGGTTTACTTAACATGCTTGTTATTGCCCAAAAGAATATGTCGGGCAATAAAGGAAAAGTGGTAGCTTTGAATGCATCTTCTTCTGCTGGAAAGTCCAACAAGAAGAAGGGCAATAAGAATAAGAAACCTCAAGTTCCAGGACCTTCCAAGAAGATAGCCAAGTAGAAAGGGAAGACCAAAGCTGATGGAGGCAAAGGAAAGTGTTTCCACTGCCAAAAGGATGGGCACTGGAAAAGGAACTGCCCAGAGTATCTTGCTTCTATGAACGATAAGAAGGATACACCTTCAGAAGGCATGTCTATATCTTTTTATTTAGACGCTAATGATGCTCATAGTTCATCTACAGCATGGGTTTTAGATACTAGTGCTAGTTCTCACATTTCTTATGATATGCAGGAACTAGCAAACAGTAGTAGCTTGCATACTAGAGATGTTAGACTCCAAATTGGTGATGGCTCAACTGTTGAAGTTTTAGCCATAGGATCTAAATATTTTTACATGTTTTGTGTTTGAATAATGGTTTGTATGTGCCTAATGTTTTTAAGAACAGCATTTCTATATCTAGTTTGACTAGAAATTGCTATGAATTTCAGTTCACAGATGATGTTTGCAATATTTATTTTGGAAATAAATATGTTGGCTCAGGATATATGCATGATGGTCTTTATTATTTGGATAATAATGATAAATAGAAAATGAATGCAAGCAATCTAAAAGAATGTAAGCATTCTAAAAGAATGCAATGCCATGGTGAAAATCAACTCAAGTTCAAAATATATTTGGCACTTATGATTAGGTCATGTTGTAGAAGATAGGATTGCAAAATTGGAGAAAATGGGGATTTTGTCCTCATTGGGTTCTGAACCTACTCCAACTTGTGAATCCTACCTTTCAGGGCAAAATGACTAGATCACCCTTTATTGGACAAGGACTAAGAGCTGAAAATATTTTAAAGCTGATACATAGTGATGTATGTGGTCCATTTAAGGAAATGGCTAGAGGTGGTTTTTATTACTTTATTACCTTTACTGATGATAAATCAAGATTTGGATATTTGTATTTGATGAAATACAAACATGAATCCTTTGAAAAGTTCAAAGAATTTAAATCTGAAGTAGAAAATCAAATAGGAAAAAGTATTAAAACTCTTCGATCAGATCGTGGAGGTGAATACTTAAGTACTGAATTTGATGAATACTTGAAAGAACATGGCATTGTTTCCCAGCTGACTCCTCCAGGAATGCCATAGCTGAATGGTGTATCTGAAAGGAGAAATCGTACCCTATTAGATATGGTATGAAGTATAATGAGCTATACTAATATGCCAATCTCCTTTTCAGGATTTGCATTAGAATCAGCTTTGCATATTCTGAATAGGATTCCATCAAAATTAGTTTCTTCCACACCTTATGAGATATAGCATGGAAGAAAACCAAGTCTTAAGCATGTTAAGATTTGGAGTTGTCCAGCTTATATCAAAAAGCAACACTAATAAATTGGAAACCAGATCAGAAAAGGGTCAATTTGTTAGATATCCAAAAGAGAGTTTTGGATATTATTTTTATTTGCCTACATCACAAAAGGTTATGGTAAGCAGAGATGCCACTTTTCTTGAACAACAATTTATTCAAGAAGGAGGCAAAGGAAGGCAAATAAAGTTAGAATTGGAGAATCTTGACCAACCAATAGATCAAATAGATATAGATCCATCTAGTCAACCTACACCTATTGATTAAACATCTACAGTAATTCCTCGCAGATCAATCAGGATATCTCACCCACTAGTGAGATATGGTTTCCTTCATGAAGATGAACAAGAGTTGTTTACTCATGAAGTAGTAGATCATGGAGATGATCCACTTACCTATGAAGAAGCTATATCAGATATAGACTCTTCAAAATGGATTAAAGCTATGAAATCCGAAATTGATTCCATATATAAGAATCAAGTTTGGGACCTTATTGACCCACCTGAAGGTATTGTACCTATAGGGAATAAATGGGTTTTCAAGAAGAAAATTGGTTCTGATGGAAAGGTAGAGACCTATAAAGCAAGGCTAGTTGCGAAAGGATTTTGCCAAAGGCAAGGAATCGACTATGAGGAGATTTTCTCGCCTGTTGCCATGCTTAAATCAATTAGGATTCTATTAGCAATAGCTGCATACTATAATTATGAGATTTGGCAGATGGATTTCAAACAGCTTTCCTCAATGGATATAATGATGAAAACATTTTCATGGAACAACCTAGGGGTTTTGAATCCAAAGATGGTTCCAAGGTATGCAAGCTAAAGCGATCCATTTATGGGTTGAATCAAGCTTCGAGGACTTAGAACATCCATTTTGATAAAGCCATTAAGTCATTTGGTTTTATAAAAAATGTGGGTGAACCATGTGTATATAAGACGGTTAGTGATAGTGCTATCACTTTCCTTGTCTTATATGTGGATGATATTCTCTTGATAGGTAATGACATAGGTATGTTAACAGTTGTAAAGGTAAGGTTGTCAAAAACATTCTCCATGAAAGACTTAGGGGAGGCAACCTATATTCTTGGAATTCACATCTATAGAGATAGAGCAAAAAGAATAATTAGTTTATCCCAAAGTCTATACTTGGAAAAGGTGTTAAAGAGGTTTAACATGCTTGATTCCAAGAGAGGATTGTTACCAGTGAGACATAGTATCCACATTTCTAAAGAGATGTCTCCAAAGACACCTGAAGAAAGAGATAAATTGGCCAAGATTCCATATGCTTCGGCTATTAGAAGTTTGATGTATGCAATGATGTGAACTAGGCCGGATATTGCGCATGCTATTAGTTTGAATTGCAGGTTTCAATCTAATCCAGGTTTGAAACACTACATAGCTGTCAAGAATATCCTTAAATGCTTGAGAAGAACTAAGGATTTATTCTTGATTTATGGAGGTGGTGACTTGCAATTGGATGGTTATACCGATTTTGATTTCCAATCAGATACCGATGATAGAAAGTCTACCTTTGGGTTTGTGTTCATTTATAATGGAGGTGCTGTCAGTTGGAAGAGTTCTAAACAGAGTACGACTGCTGATTCCACTACGGAGATGGTCTTGGGTTCAAAAAGTAATGATATAAAATGGGGGAACTAATCACTAGAGGCGCCTTTTGGTGGAATGGTCTAGAGAGTTGGAAGAATTCCAGGGTTAAGCGTGCTCACTTGAGAGAAATCCTAGGATGGGTGTCCTCCTGGGAAGTTCTCCACTCCACCTATAGGACAAAATAGTGAGGCTTATGTTAGTAGTATGCCCTAGAGCATATCATTTAGTATGTATCTTGTACATATTTTATAAATAAATGGCATTTCCACTTTTCTGTTTATATAATATATTTATGTGTAATAGAAAAGGTCCATTGATATTTTGTTAGAAATATTATTCTTAAGTTGTTAAGAATATGAGTGACAATATTTCTAGCACAAAGTATCATAAATAGGTTCACAATCGAGGATACTTCATAATAAGGACATGACTTATCCGTAAAGATTGTATTCATGATTGTACCCAAGTAATTTATATGAGATATAAATAATATGGAAAGTTGAGACTCATTCCATAAAACAATATTGAAAGGCACTTATAAAAGATAAGTAGGCCAACAGTGACACTTATGACAAGCACATGGAGTTTACTCTTGTCAATGTTTTGTCATAAATCATATCGAGGCATATAATCTTTAGACTGAGATAGCACGCTTATCTTGTATATAGGTAGTTTGAGTTTGATATCGCTTTCATACTTGTACTGTATGGGTATATGGGCATGTGTTGGCTCTACTAGTTATATATGGAGGTAGGTGTTGATCAAGATGGAATCTGTTCCTCTAAGTAAATAGAGATAAAATCCTATGTTCATTTAATTGTTCTTGATGTTTCAAGTTCTGGCCAGACAGATAGATTTATTCGAAAAGAGTTTCGATGAGAAAATCTTTTAATCAAGAACTGGAATTAAAAGAGAACATAATATTCATAGCAAATGGAGTTTGAGATAAACCATGACTCCAGCTTGAGTTGGGATTTTGTAACAGAGAGATTCTAGTGCATGGTAACATATGATTATAGGTTCATTTAAGGTAAACCTTATTACTAATTGGGTGGCCATGGCATGCTATGCTAGGTGTTAACCATGGTCTATGAGGTTCATAAAATGATTTAGAGAAATCATTTATGGTAAGAAAGAGTTCTAATGATATTAAGAGTTGATATCATGTCTCATTGCCAATTAGTGATGAGCCTAGTAAGTCACACACATACACAAGTTATCACCTATTTAAATATGATTTAATTAATTAATTAAAGAGTTTAATTGATTAATTAAATAGGTTTGGTTTGCAATTAGATTGCAAAGTCCCTAGCATGACTTGAAACCAAATCTAGATTATTGGATGTATAATATAAGTTAAATATATATTTAAAGTGTTTAAATATGAATTTAATTAATGAGAAATTAATTAATAGAGATTAATTAATTAATTTATATTTGATATAAATTAATTAGAAGAAGAAAATAATTATTTTGGGTTAAGAACTCAAAATTAAGACACAGGGGAATTTTGGTCATTTTGCAGTGTGACACATGGCGCCATGAGATGGTGACACATGGCATAACACATAAGCTTGCCAAATGTTTTTTTTTAATCATGTAAGATGATTAAAATCAAGATTAAATATAGGTTTGACACTTGGCACAATGTGATTGGGTCACTTAAACCTAGAGCTAATCAAAGGGTGACATGTGGCAAGGGTTTAATGTGTTAACTAGCTATTTAAGTGTTGTTATGAGAAAATAAAACACAACCAGCAGCCACACTCCTTTGTCACGCCACTTTGAGGGTTTTTATCACTTCTTCTTCATCTCTTATCAATTCAAAGAGATTAGCCATCAATCTCTTGAATTAAGAACACTAGAAATTGTTTCTAGTGTCCTGTTTACATCTTTAATCTCTTAAAAGGCGTAACTTGATTTTCTAATTAATAGAAAAACTTTAGAAGCTATTCAAGGGCTGCCATAGGTGTTCTTGGTGTGGACAAGCTAGAGGGACAACATCCGTGTCACAAGACGAATCTCAAAGGCGTAGACATTGCGCCAATTGCATCTAGAGTTTAGTGTAATAGTTCTTTATTTAATATAGGTTTCTAAATTTAATCTGATTAATTTTAATATCTTAAATGGCTAATACAGATCCTAATACTTATTAAAAGAGTTTTAATATGTTGTTTATCATTGAAATCTAATAGATAAAAATAAATATTGTATGATGCATGTGACCCTAGGTGAAAATTTTTGAATTCAATGGTATAAACTTGTGTTTTTCACGCCTGCCTTCAATTGGTATCAGAGCCACTATATTTGCCATTTAGATTATTGATTATATGATTTAATTGTGTGTTTGATCATGAGATCAAAAGTTTATTGCTGGTTGCATAGCAAGTTGGCGGCATACTTGAAAAAATACCATCAATGGTGCGCATGGTTTGGCTTCCATGGGTGGTTTAAGGTTTGGCTTTTTAATTTTGCAATTGTTGTATGATCTAAGGCCTATCCTATGACTAATTAAAGTGTTTAGTTTGTAGTTTTGATCACATAATTAAATTTTAATTCAAATCAGAATTTTTAAAATTGTTTGAATGTGATTCAAATCTGAATTTTAAAAGTTGTTTGAATGTGATTCAAATATGAATTTTTAAAGTTGTTTGAATCATATTTAAATCTGATTTTTTAAAATTTATTGAAAATAATTCAGAGCTGATTTTTTAAAAATGTTTGAATGTGATTCAAATCTGATTTTTAAAAATGTTTGAATGTGATTCAAATCTGAATTTTTGAAGTTGTTTGAATGTGATTCAAATATGAATTTTTAAATTTGTTTGAATGAGATTCAAATCTGAATTTTTAAATTTATTTGAATCATATTCAAATCTGGATTTTTAAGTTGAATATGAGATATTCAATTTAATTTAAGTATGTATGTTTTATTTAATTGTTAAATAGTGATATGCATGATGGATGATCATGGACTATAAAAGACCAATGTGATTGGATTTATTTCTTTTATGTTTCTTTGGGATTGTAAATTAATTAATTTTTTTTAATTTTTTTTGGGCATGTATTATTAAGTTTGTAATAATTTTTGGGTTGTAATTTCATTTATTTAAGTTCTTGTAAATTCGCCTTGGTATGCCAAGGATTACTATGTAATATTGGATTGCGAGAAGTTCAAGGAGGTCAAGAGCATTGGTGGGACCAGTGGGAGGAATTCAAGATCAAGTGTTGATTATGTACTCCTTCAGCAACTCTTGTAAAATGAATGAATGAAATGCAGCTAGGAATGCCTTGATTCAATTCTTGGTGGCTCAGAATTGATTCCCTTAGAAAGTCCATGATCATACCATATTTACTGTTTATCCATGAATGCATGAGATGTATGGGAATGTATGCAATTATATGATATATGCATGCTAAATGGATAATGTGCAAAGTGAGACCTTAATAGTAAATAGAATGACCATAAAATCTTCCAAACAAATGATTAAGTTGGAAATGCTATAATTAAAGTAATTATAACATAGGCCCTCCATTGGGGCAATTATTTTAAGAAATTTTAAATAGTTGCATAAGATGCAATTTATTTAAGAGATTTTCTTAAGAATAATTGTTAAACATGAGATGTTGTAAATATGTAAATGGTTTAGTGGCCAATATTGGATGTACCTGAGGACATTAAAATTATTTGCATAATTACTGGCTCAATGGGATCAACTTAACCAATGCAAGATAAGTCAATAATGGATGTACCTGAGATTTTGAGCATTAGGGGCTAGGTAAAGGATTGAACCTCACATGAGATGTGATGGGCAAAGAGTTGCTCACTTATAGTTTATTGTAATTCCAATAATGGATGTACCTGAGGATGATCAATAGAATTATAAGAATTCAATAACCCACTAGAAATCCATCCAACTAGGATTTCCGTTTTCTACTTTGGAAGTGTAGGATTCACTAAGTTAGTGGGAGGACCAATTTGATTAAAAGACCATAATCATTTTGGTTAATTACATGATACATTTACTAATTAATCTGGTTATTTTCTGATTAATTTTCTGATAAAAATGAGCACAAAACAACCACCACCATCCAATATCCTTGCAAGCATACTTGATCACAATAGGTTGACAGGACCTAATCTATCTGATTGGCTAAGAAATCTGAAGCTTGTGCTGAACCTTGAACATATAAGATATGTTCTAGATTCAAATGTTCCCAGTCCCTTACCTCCAGGAGCCACACAAGAGGAACATGAAACTTTGGACAAGTGGAAGGAGCATGATATGAGAGCTAAGTGTTACATGCTTGCTTCCATGAGTAATGAGTTACGTATAACATGAGAACATGCAGAGTGCGAGTGAGATCCTCCTTCACCTACAAGAGTTGTATGGTGAGCACAAGAGAATGCTAGGTATGAGATATCTAGACAGCTATTCCGTATGAGGAAGTCTGAGGGACAGAATGTTGGGGATCATGTCCACAAGATGATTCGGATGATTGAGCAGTTGGAACATCTTGACTTTAACATGGATTTACAACTACAGACGGATTTGATCCTTCAGTCCCTTCCTGAGTCTTTTGGGAATTTTGTGACAAATTTCCATATGACTAGACAGGAATGCACCTTAGCTGGTTTACTCAACATGCTGGTTATTGCCCAAAAGAATATGCTGTGCAATAAACGAAAAGAGGTAGCTTTGGTTGCATCTTCTTCTACTGGAAAGTCCAACAAGAAGAAGGGCAATAAGAAAAAGAAACCTCAGATTCCTGGTCCTTCTAAGAAAATAGCTAAACAGAAAAAGAAGACTAAAGCTGATGAAGGCAAAGGAAAGTGTTTCCACTGCCAACAAGAAAGTGTTTCCATTGCCAATAGGAAAGTGTTTCCATTGCCAGTAAGAAAGTGTTTCCACTGGCCAGAGTATAGCAATCTAAATGAATGCAATGCCGTGGTGAAAACCAACTCAAGTTCAAAATATATTTGGCACTTAAGGTTATGTCATGTTGCGAAGATAGGATTACAAAATTGGAGAAAATGGGAATTCTATCCTTATTGGACTCGAGCCTACTCCAACTTGTGAATCTTGCCTTGGGGAAAAATGACTAGATCACCCTTTGTTGGACAGGGGATAATAGCTGAAAATATTTTGGAGCTAATACATAGTGATGTATGTGGTCCATTTAAAGAAATGGCTAGAGGGGGCTTTCATTATTTTATTACCTTTACTGATGATAAATCAAGGTTTGGGTATTTGTATTTGATGAAATACAAACATGAATCTTTTGAAAAGTTCAAAGAATTTAAATCTGAAGTAGAAAATCAAACAGGAAAGAATATTAAAGCTCTTCGATCGATCGTGGAGGTGAATATTTGAGTCTTGAATTTGATGAATACTTGAGAGAGCATGGCATTGTTTCTCACCGACTCCTCCAGAACGCCACACGGTGAATCAGTATTCGAAAGGAGAAATCGTACCCTATTGGATATGTTACGTAGTATGATGAGCTATACTGATATGCCAATCTCCTTTTGGGGATTTGCATTAGAATCAGCTTTGTATATTCTGAATAGGATTCCATCAAAATCAGTTTCTTCCACACCTTATGAGATATAGCATGGAAGAAAACCAAGTCTTAAGCATGTTAAGATTTGGGGTTGTCCAAATTATATCAAAAGTCAACACCGATAAATTAGAGACCATATCGTAAAAGGTCGATTTGTTGGATATCCAAAAGATAGTTTTGGATATTATTTTATTTGCCTACTTCACAAAAGTTGTGATAAGTAGAGATGCCACATTTCTTGAACAACAATTTGTCCAAGAAGGAGGCAAAGGAAGGCAAATTGAGTTAGAATTGGAGAATTCTGACCAACCAACAGATCAGATGGATATATATCCATCTAGTCAACCTATACCCGTTGATGAAACATCTACACTGTTCCTCGTAGAACAACCAGTGGTATCTCACCCACTGAGATATGGTTTTCTTCATGAAGAAGAACAAGAGTTGTTTACTCATGAAGAAGTAGATCATGGAGATGATCCACTTACCTATGAAGAAGCTATATCAGATATAGACTCTTCAAAATGGATTGATGCTATGAAATCCGAGATTGATTCCATGTATAAGAATCAAGTTTGGGATCTTGTTGACCCACTTGAAGGTATTGTACCTATAGGGAACAAATGGGTTTTAAAGAAGAAAATTGGTTCGATGGAAAGGTAGAGACTTATAAAGCAAGGCTAGTAGCGAAGGGTTTCGCCAAAGGCAAGGAATCGACTATGAGGAGACTTTCTCTTTGTTGCCATGCTTAAATCAATTAGGATTTTGTTAGCAATAGCTGCGTACTATGATTATGAGATTTGGCAGATGGATGTCAAAACAGCTTTTCTCAATGGATACATTGAAGAAAACATTTTCATGGAACAACCTAAGGGTTTTGAATCCCAAAATGGTTCCAAGGTATGCAAGCTAAAGTGATCCATTTATGGGTTGAAACAAGCTTCGAGGAGTTGGAACATCCGTTTTGATGAAGCCATTAAATCCTTTGGTTTTATCAAAAATGAGGCTGAGCCATGTGTATATAAGAAGGTTAGTGACAGTGCTATCACTTTCCTTGTCTTATATGTGGATGACATACTGTTGATGGGTAATGACACAGGTATGTTGACGACTATAAAGGTAGTTTGAGTTTGATACTGCTTTCATACTTGTACTGTGTATGGGTATATGGGCATGTGTTGGCTCATACTAGTTATATATGGAGGTAGGTGTTGATCAAGATGGAATCTTTTAATATAATTAAATAGATATAAAATCATATGTTCATTTAATTGTTCTTGATATTTAAAGTTCTGCCGTGACAGATAGATTTATTCGTAAAAGAGTTTCGATGAGAAAATCTTTTAATCAAGAACTGGAATTAAAAGAGAACATAATATTCATAGCAAATGGAGTTTGACATAAACCATGACTCCAGCTTGAGTTGGGATTTTGTAACAGAGAGATTCTAGTGCATGGTAACATATGATTATAGGTTCATTTAAGGTAAACCTTATTACTAATTGGGTGGCCATGGCATGCTATGCTAGGTGTTAACCATGGTCTATGAGGTTCATAAAATGATTTAGAGAAATCATTTATGGTAAGAAAGAGTTCTAATGATATTAAGAGTTGATATCATGTCTCATTGCCAATTAGTGATGAGCCTAGTAAGTCACACACATACACAAGTTATCACCTATTTAAATATGATTTAATTAATTAATTAAAGAGTTTAATTGATTATTTAAATAGGTTTGGTTTGCAATTAGATTGCAAAGTCCCTAGCATGACTTGAAACCAAATCTAGATTATTGGATGTATAATATAAGTTAAATTTATATTTAAAGTGTTTAAATATGAATTTAATTAATGAGAAATTAATTAATAGAGATTAATTAATTAATTTATATTTGATATAAATTAATTAGAAGAAGAAAATAATTATTTTGGGTTAAGAACTCAAAATTAAGACACAGGGGAATTTTGGTCATTTTGCAGTGTGACACGTGGCACCATGAGATGGTGACACATGGCATAACACATAAGCTTGCCAAATGTTTTTTTTTTAATCATGTAAGATGATTAAAATCAAGATTAAATATAGGTTTGACACTTAGCACAATGTGATTGGGTCACTTAAACCTAGAGCTAATCAAAGGGTGACATGTGGCAAGGGTTTAATGTGTTAACCTAGCTATTTAAGTGTTGTTATGAGAAAATAAAACACAACCAGCAGCCACACTCCTTTGTCACGCCAATTTGAGGGTTTTTATCTCTTCTTCTTCATCTCTTATCAATTTAAAGAGATTAGCCATCAATCTCTTGAATTAAGAACACTAGAAATTGTTTCTAGTGTCCTGTTTACATCTTTAATCTCTTAAAAGGCAGAACTTGATTTTCTAATTAATAGAAAAAGCTTTAGAAGCTATTCAAGGGCTGCCATAGTTGTTCTTGGTGTGGACAAGCTAGAGGGACAACATCTGGTGTCCTGAAGACGAATCTCAAATGCGTAGACACGCTGCAGTGCATCAAGAGGTTAGTGTAATCGTTCTTGATTTAATCTAGGGTTCTAAAATTAATCTGATTAATTTTAAAATCTTAAATGGCAAATACAGATCCAAAAACATATTAAAAGAGTTTTAATATGTTGTTTATCATTGAAATCAAATAGATAAAAATAAATCTTGCATGATGCATGTGACCCTAGGTGAAAATTTTTGAATTCAATGGTATAAACTTGTGTTTTTCACGCTTCCGTTCCTTCAGCTTATGGCCAAATCGCACAATTCCTCTAGTGGTTGGAGCTCGATCGTTACAATTGGTATCAGAGCCGCTCGCGTGTCCTCTTAGGCGATGGTGGGGCAAACCTCAGCGAGGATGCTGAGTCCCGAAAGGGGGGGAGAAAGGTCCCTTAGATAAATCCTACATCGGTAAAGCACAGAGATGGTCTTGGGTTCAAAAAGTAATGATATAAAATGGAGAAACTAATCACTAGAGGCGCCTTTTGGTGGAATGGCCTGGAGAGTTGGAAGATCTCCAAGATTAAGCGTGCTCGCTTGAGAGAAATCCTAGGATGGGTGACCTCCCGGGAAGTTCTCCACTTCACCAATGGGATAAAACCGTGAGACTTACGGCCAAAGCGGACAATTCCTCTAGTAGTTAGAGCTTGATCGTTACATGGGCAAGGTGATATAGCCATGCAGAAAATAGCATCAGCTAAAAATCCAGCTGATCCATTCACGAAGCTTATATCACAAGCTCAGTTAGACAGACATCTTGAGAAGATGGGTCTAAGATATTATAATGAATGGCTCTAGTGCTAGTGGGAGATTATCAGTAGTATGCCATAGAGCATATCATTTATTATGTATCTTGTACATATTTTATTAATAAAAGGCAATTTCACTTTTTTCGTTTACATAATATATTTATGTGTAATAGAAAAGGTCCATTGATATTTTGTTAGAAATTCTATTCTTAATTTGTTAAGAATATGAGTGACAGTATTTCTAGCACAAAGTATCATAAATTGATTCACAATCGAGGATACTTCACAATAAGGACATGATTTATCCAGAAAGATTGTAATCTTGTTTGTTCCTAAGGTATTTATATGAGATATAAATAAGATAGAATGGTGAGTCTCATGCCATATAATAAACATGATAGGCACTTATACATGATAAGTATGCCGAACCAGTGACGCATATGACAAGCACATGGAGTTTACTCTTGTCAAAGCATTATCATATATCATATTAGTGCAAATAATCTTTAGACTTGAGATAACACAGTTATCTTGTATATAGGTGGTTTGAGTTTGATACTGCTTTCATACTTGTACTGTGTATGGGTATATGGGCTTGTATTGGCTCCTACTAGTTATATATGGAGATAGGTGTTGATCAAGGTGGAATTCTTTACCCTAAGTAAATAGGGTTAAAATCCTATGTTTAATTATTTTTTATGTTTCAAGTTCCTGGCCAGGACAAACAGATATAGTCAGAAAAGAGTTTCTGAAAAGAAATTCTAATTAATCAAGAACTGGAATTAAAAGATAATATAATGTTCATAGCAAATGGGGTTTGACATTAACCATGACTCCAGCTCAAATTGGGATTTTGTAACGGAGAGATTCTACTGCATGGTAATGTTAGTAGTATGCATTAGAGCATATCATTTAGTATGTATCTTGTACATATTTTTATTAATAAAGGCATTTCCACTTTTCCGTTTACATAATATATTTATGTGTAATAGAAAAGGTCCATTGATATTTTGTTAGAAATATTATTCTTAAGTTGTTAAGAATATGAGTGACAATATTTCTAGCACGAAGTATCATAAATAGGTTCACAATCGAGGATACTTCATAATAAAGACATGACTTATCCAGAAAGATTGTATTCATGTTTGTTCCCAAGTTATTTATATGAGATATAAATAAGATGGAATGGTGAGTCTCATGCCATATAACAAACATGATAGGCACTTATAAATGATAAGTAGGCGAACCAAGGACGCTTATGACAAGCACATGGAGTTTACTCTTGTCAATGTTTTGTGATAAATCATATCAGTGCATATAATCTTTAGACCTGAGATAGCACATTTATCTTGTATATAGGTAGTTTGAGTTTGATACTGCTTTCATACTTGTACTGTGTATGGGTATATGGGCATGTGTTGGCTCCTACTAGTTATATATGGAGGTAGGTGTTGATCAAGATTGAATCTGTCTCTAAGTAAATAGAGATAAAATCCTATGTTCATTTAATTGTTCTTGATGTTTCAAGTTCTGCCAGACAGATAGATTTATTCGAAAAGAGTTTCTGATGAGAAAATCTTATTAAACAAGAACTGGAATTAAAAGAGAACATAATATTCATAGCAAATGGAGTTTGACATAAACCATGACTCCAAATTTGAGTTGGGATTTTGTAATATATAGATTTTAGTGCTTGGTATCATATGATTAGTTGTTCATTTAATGTAAACCATTTTACTAATTGTGTGGCCATGTCATGATATGCTAGGTGTTATCCATGGTCTATTAGGTTCATAAAATGATTTAGAGAAATCATTTATGGTAAGAAAGAGTTCGATGATATTAAGAGTTGATATCATTTCTCATTGCCACCATCGATGAGCCTAGTAAGTCACACATATACACAAGTTATCACCTAATTAAATATGATTTAATTAATTAATTAATTAAAGAGTTTAATTGATTAATTAAATAGGTTTGGTTTGCAATTAGATTGCAAAGTCCCTAGCATGACTTGAAACCAAATCTAGATTATTGGACGTATAATATAAGTTAAATTTATATTTAAAGTGTTTAATTATGAATTTAATTAATGAGAAATTAATTAATAGAGATTAATTAATTAATTTATATTTGATATAAATTAATTAGAAGAAGAAAAATAATTATTTTGGGTTGAGAACTCAAAATTAAGACACAGGGGCATTTTGGTCATTTTGCAGTGTGACACGTGGCATCATGAGATGGTGACACATGGCATAACACATAAGCTTGCCAAATGTTTTTTAATCATGTAAGATGATTAAAATCAAGATTAAATATAGGTTTGACACTTGACACAATTTGATTGGGTCACTTAAACCTAGAGCTAATCAAAGGGTGACATGTGGCAAGGGTTTAATGTGTTAACCTAGCTATTTAAGTGTGGTTATGAAAAGAAAAAATAACTAGCAGCCTCTCCTCTCATTTGTCACGCCACTTTGAGCCTCTCCAGCTATTCTTCTTCATCTCTCATCAATTCAAAGAGATTAGCCATCAATCTCTTGAATTAAAAACACTAGAAATTGTTTCTAGTGTCCTGTTTACATCTCTAATCTCTTAAAAGGCAGAACTTGAATTTCTAATTAATAGAAAAAGCTTTAGAGGCTATTCAAGGGCTGCCATAGGTGTTCTTGGTGTGGACAAGCTAGAGGGACAACATCTGGTGTCCTGAAGACGAATCTCAAAGGCGCAGACACGCTGCAGTGCATCAAGAGGTTAGTGTAATCGTTCTTGATTTAATCTAGGGTTCTAAAATTAATCTGATTGATTTTAAAATCTTAAATGGCAAATACAGATCCAAAAACATATTAAAAGAGTTTTAATATGTTGTCTATCATTGAAATCAAATAGATAAAAATAAATCTTACGTGATGCATGTGACCCTAGGTGAAAATTTTTTGAATTCAATGGTATAAACTTGTGTTTTTCACGCTTCCGTTCCTTCAATTGGTATCAGAGCCACTATATTTGCCATTTAGATTGTTGATTATATGATTTAATTGTGTGATTTGGTCATGAGATGATTGATCCATTGCTGGTTGCAATGGAGGTGTGGCGGCATACTTGAAAAAACACCATCAATGGTGCGCATGGTTTGGCTTCCATGGGTGGTTTAAGGTTTGGCTTTTAATTCTGCAATTGTTGTATGATCTAAGGCCTATTCTTTGACTAATTAAAGTGTTTAATTAGTAGTTTTTATCACACAATTAAATTATGATTCAAATTAGAATTTTTAAAATTGTTTGAATGTGATTAAAATTTGAATTTTAAAAGTTGTTTGAATGTGATTCAAATCTGAATTTTTAAAGTTGTTTGAATCATATTTAAATCTGATTTTTTAAAGTTGATTGAATAATATTCAGATCTGATTTTTTAAAAAATGTTTGAATGTGATTCAAATCTGATTTTTTAAAAAATGTTTGAATGTGATTCAAATCTGAATTTTTAAAGTTGTTTGAATGTGATTCAAATCTGAATTTTTAAATTTGTTTGAATGAGATTCAAATCTGAATTTTTAAATTTATTTGAATCATATTCAAATCTTGATTTTTAAGTTGAATATGAGATATTCAATTTAATTTATGTATGTTTTATTTAATTGTTAAATAGTGATATGCATGATGGATGATCATGGACTATAAAAGACCAATGTGATTGGATTTATTTCTTTTATGTTTCTTTGGGATTGTAAATTAATTAATTTATTTTAATTTATTTTGGGCATGTATTATTAAGTTTGTAATAATTTTTGGGTTGTAATTTCATTTATTTAAGTTCTTGTAAATTCGCCTTGGTATGCCAAGGATTACTATGTAATATTGGATTGCAAGAATTTCAAGGAGGTCAAGAGCATTGGTAGGACCAGTGAGAGGAATTCAAGATCAAGTGTTGATTATGTACTCCTTCAGCAACTCTTGTAAAATGAATGAATGAAATGCACCTAGGAATGCCCTGATTCAATTCTTGGTGGCTCAGAATTGAATCCCTTAGAAAGTCCATGATCATACCATATTTACTGCTTATCCATGAATGCATGAGATGTATGGGAATGTATGCAATTATATGATATATGCATGCTAAATGGATAATGTGCAAAGTGAGACCATAATAGTAATTAGAATGCCCATAAAATCTTCCAAACAAATGATTAAGTTGGATATGCTATAATTAAAGTAATTATAACATAGGCCCTCCATTGGGGCAATTATTTTAAGAAATTTTAAATAGTTGCATGAGATGCAATTAATTTAAGAGATTTTCTTAAGAATAATTGTTAAGCATGAGATGTTGTAAATATGTAAATGGTTTGGTGGCCAATATTGGATGTACCTGAGGACATTAAAATTATTTGCATAATTACTGGCTCAATGGGATCAACTTAACTAATGCAAGATAAGTCAATAATGGATGTACCTGAGATTTTGAGCATTAGGGGCTAGGTAAAGGATTGAACCTCACATGAGATGTGATGGGCAAGGAGTTGCTCACTTATAGTTTATTGTAATTCCAGTAATGGATGTACCTGAGGATGATCAATAGAATTATAAGAATTCAATCACCCACTAGAAATCCATCCAACTAGGATTTCCGTTTCCTACTTTGGAAGTGTAGGATTCGCTAAGTTAGTGGGAGGACCAATTTGATTAAAAGATCATAATCATTTTGGTTAATTACATGATACATTTACTAATTAATCTGGTTATTTTCTATAGTTAATTTTCTGATAAAAATGAGCACAAAACAACCACCACCATACAATATCCTTGCAAGCATACTTGATCACAATAGGTTGACAGGACCAAATCTATCTGATTGGCTAAGAAATTTAAAGCTTGTCCTGAACCTTGAACATATAGGATATGTTATAGATTCAAATGTTCCTGGTCCCTTACCTCCAGAGGCCACATAAGAGGAACATGATACTTTGGATAAGTGGAAGGAGCATGATATGAGAGCTAAGTGTTACATGCTTGCTTCCATGAGTAATGAGTTACAGAAGTAACATGAGAACATGCAGAGTATGAGTGAGATCCTCCTTCACCTACAAGAGTTGTATGGTGAGCACAGCAGGAATGCTAGGTATGAGATATCTAGACAGCTATTCCGTATGAGGTTGTTTGAGGGACAGAATGTTGGGGATCATGTCCACAAGATGATTCGGCTGATTGAGCAGTTGGGAACATCTGACTTCAACATGGATTTCCAAACTACAGACGATTTTGATCCTTCGTCCCTTCCTGAGTCTTTTGGGAATTTTGTGACAAATTTCCATATGACTAAACAAAGAATGCACCTTAGCCGGTTTACTCAACATGCTGGTTATTGCCCAAAAGAATATGCCGGGCAATAAAGGAAAAGAGGTAGCTTTGGTTGCATCTTCTTCTCCTGGAAAGTCCAACAAGAAGGGTAATAAGAAAAAGAAACCTCAGATTCCTAGTCCTTCCAAGAAAATAGCTAAACAGAAAAGGAAGACCAAAGCTGACAAAGGCAAAGGAAAGTGTTTCCACTGCCAACAGGAAAGTTTTTCCATTGAAAACAGGAAAGTGTTTCCATTGCTAGTAAGAAAATGTTTCCACTGGCCAGAGTATAGCAATACAAATGAATGCAATGCCATGGTGAAAACCAACTCAAGTTCAAAATATATTTGGCACTTAAGATTATGTCATGTTGCAGAAGATAGGATTACAAAATTGGAGAAAATGGGGATTTTATCCTCATTGGGCTCTGAGCCTACTCCAACTTGTGAATCTTGCCTTCAGGGAAAAATGACTAGATCACCCTTTATTGGACAAGGGCTAAGAGTGAAAATATTTTGGAGCTAATACATAGTGTTGTATGTGGTCCATTTAAAGAAATGGCTAGAGGGTGCTTTCATTATTTTATTACCTTTACTTATGATAAATCAAGGTTTGGGTATTTGTATTTGATGAAATACAAACATGAATCTTTTGAAAAGTTCAAAGAATTTAAATCTGAAGTAGAAAATCAAACAGGAAAGAATATTAAATCTCTTCAATCAGATAGTGGAGGTGAATATTTGAGTAATCGAATTTGATGAATACTTGAGAGAGCATGGCATTGTTTTCGCCTAACTCCTCCAGAACACCACAATGAATGGTGTATCCGAAAGGAGAAATCGCACTATTGGATATGGTATGCAAGATGATGAGCTATACTAATATGCCAATCTTCTTTGGGGATTTGCATTAGAATCACTTTGTATATTCTGAATAGGATTCCATCAAAATCGCTTCTTCCACACCTTATGAGATATGGCATGGAAGAAAACCAAGTCTTAAGCATGTTAAGATTTGGGGTTGTCCAAATTATATCAAAAAGTCAACACCGATAAACTAGAGACCAGATCGTAAAAGGTCGATTTGTTGGATATCCAAAAGATAGTTTTGGATATTATTTTTATTTGCCTACTTCACAAAAGGTTGTGATAAGTAGAGATGCCACATTTCTTGAATAACAGTTTGTTCAAGAAGGAGGCAAAGGAAGGAAAATAGAGTTAGAATTGGAGAATTCGACCAACCAATGCATCAGATGGATATAGATCCATCTTGTCAACCAATACCCGTTGATGAAACATCTACAGCTGTTCCTTGTAGAACAACCAGGGTATCTCACCCACCAGTGTGATATGGTTTTCTTCATGAAGAAGAACAAGAGTTGTCTACTCATGAAGAAGTAGATCATAGAGATGATCCACTTACCTATGAAGAAGCTATATCAGATATAGACTCTTCAAAATGGATTGATGCTATGAAATTCGAGATTGATTCCATGTATAAGAATCAAGTTTGGGATCTTGTTGACCCACCTGAAGGTATTATACCTATAGGGAACAAATGGGTTTTCAAGAAGAAAATTGATTCTGATGGAAAGGTAGAGACCTATAAGGCAAGGCTAGTAGAGAAAAGGGTTTCGCCAAAGGCAAGGAATCGACTATGAGGAGACTTTCTCGCCTGTTGCCATGCTTAAATCAATTAGGGTTTTACTAGCAATAGCTGCATACTATGATTATGAGATTTGGCGGATAGATGTCAAAATGTTTCTCAATGGATACATTGAAGAAAACATTTTCATGGAACAACCTAAGGGATTTGGATCCCAAGATGGTTCCAAGGTATGCAAGCTAAAGCGATCCATTTATGGGTTGAAACAAGCTTCGAGGAGTTCGAACATCCGTTTTGATGAAGCCATTAAATCCTTTGGTTTTATCAAAAATGAGGATGAGCCATGTGTATATAAGAAGGTTAGTGACAGTGCTATCACTTTCCTTGTCTTATATGTGGATGACATACGTTGATGGGTAATGATACGTATGTTGACGACTATAAAGGTATGGTTGTCAAATACATTCTCCATGAAAGACTTAGGGGATGCAACCTATATTCTTGGGATTCGCATCTATAGAGATAGAGCGAAAAGAATAATTGGTTTATCCCAAAGTCTATACTTGGAAAAGGTGTTAAAGAGGTTTAACAGGCTTGATTCCAAGAGAGGATTGTTACCAATGAGACATGGTATCCATCTTTCTAAAGAGATGTCTCCAAAGACACCAAGAAAGAGATAAGATGGCCAGATTCCATATGCTTTGGCTATTGGAAGTTTAATGTATGCAATGTTGTGTACTAGGCCTGATATCGCATATGTCGTTAGTTTGACTAGCGGTATCAATCCAATCCAGGTTTGGAACATCGATAGTCACAAGAATATCCTTAATTACTTGAGAAGAACTAAGGATTTATTCTTGATTTATGGAGGTGAGACTTGCAATTGGATGGTTATATCGATTCGATTTCCAATCGGATATCGATGATAGAAAGTCTACCTCTGGATATCTGCTCATTTGTAATGGAGGTGCAATCGTTGGAAGAGTTCCAAACAGAGCATTGCAGATTCCACTACAGAGGTCGAGTATATTGTCGCATCGATGTCGCAAAGGAAGTTGTTTGGATAAAGAAGTTCGTGATAGAACTTACGTAGTTCCTTCCATTGAGTCAGCAGCCACTACATCGTGACAATAATGGAGCAATCATACTGCTAAGGAACCAAGGTCTCACCGTAAATCCAAACATATAGAAAGGCGCTACCACATTATCGAGAAATAGTTGGGCGAGGCGATGTAGCCATGCAGAAAATAGCATCGGTGAAAATCCAGTGATCCATTCACTAAGCCTATGTCACAGACTCGCTTAGACCGACATCTTGAGAAGATAGGTCTAAGATATTGTAATGAATGGCTCTAGTGCTAGTGGGAGATTGCTAGTAGTATGCCCTAGAGCATATCATTTAGTATGTATCTTGTACATATTTTTATTAATAAAGGCATTTCCACTTTTCCGCTTACATAATTTATTTATGTGTAATAGAAAAGGTCTATTGATATTTTGTTAGAAATATTATTCTTAAGTTGTTAAGAATATGAGTGACAATATTTCTAGCACGTATCGTAAATAGGTTCACAATCGAGGATACTTCATAATAAGGACATGACTTATCCGTAAAGATTGTATTCATGTTTGTTCCCAAGTTATTTATATGAGATATAAAAAGATGGAATGGTGAGTCTCATGCCATATAACAAACATGATAGGCACTTATAAATAATAAGTAGGCCGAACTGACGCTTATGACAAGCACATGGAGTTACTCTTGTCAATGTTTTGTCATAAATCATATCGATGCATATAATCTTTAGACACGAGATAGCACAGCTTATCTTGTATATAGGTAGTTTGAGTTTAATATGCTTTCATACTTGTACTATGTATCGGTATATGGGCATGTGTTCGCTCCAGCTAGTAATATCTGGAGGTAGGTGTTGATCAAGAAGGAATCTGTACCTCTAAGTAAATAGAGATAAAATACTATGTTCATTTAATTGTTCTTGATGTTTCAAGTTCTGGCCAGACAGATAGATTTATTCGAAAAGAGTTTCGATGAGAAAATCTTTTAATCAAGAACTGGAATTAAAAGAGAACATAATATTCATAGCAAATGGAGTTTGACATAAACCATGACTCACTTGAGTTGGGATTTTGTAAATGTAGAGATTCTAATGCATGGTAATATATGATTATAGGTTCATTTAAGGTAAACCTTATTACTAATTGGGTGGCCATGGCATGCTATGCTAGGTGTTAACCATGGTCTATGAGGTTCATAAAATGATTTAGAGAAATCATTTATGGTAAGAAAGAGTTCTGATGATATTAAGAGTTGATATCATTTCTCATTGCCAATTAGTGATGAGCCTAGTAAGTCACACACATACACAAGTTATCACCTATTTAAATATGATTTAATTAATTAATTAAAGAGTTTAATTGATTAATTAAATAGGTTTGGTTTGCAATTAGATTGCAAAGTCCCTAGCATGACTTGAAACCAAATCTAGATTATTGGATGTATAATATAAGTTAAATTTATATTTAAAGTGTTTAAATATGAATTTAATTAATGAGAAATTAATTAATAGAGATTAATTAATTAATTTATATTTGATATAAATTAATTAGAAGAAGAAAATAATTATTTTGGGTTAAGAACTCAAAATTAAGACACAGGGGAATTTTGGTCATTTTGCAGTGTGACACATGGCGCCATGAGATGGTGACACATGGCATAACACATAAGCTTGCCAAATGTTTTTTTAATCATGTAAGATGATTAAAATCAAGATTAAATATAGGTTTGACACTTGGCACAATGTGATTGGGTCACTTAAACCTAGAGCTAATCAAAGGGTGACATGTGGCAAGGGTTTAATGTGTTAACCTAGCTATTTAAGTGTGGTTATGAAAAGAAAAATAACTAGCAGCCTCTCCTCTCATTTGTCACGCCACTTTGAGCCTCTCCAGCTATTCTTCTTCATCTCTCATCAATTCAAAGAGATTAGCCATCAATCTCTTGAATTAAGAACACTAGAAATTGTTTCTAGTGTCCTGTTTACATCTCTAATCTCTTAAAAGGCAGAACTTGAATTTCTAATTAATAGAAAAAGCTTTAGAGGCTATTCAAGGGCTGCCATAGGTGTTCTTGGTGTGGACAAGCTAGAGGGACAACATCTGGTGTCCTGAAGACGAATCTCAAAGGCGCAGACACGCTGCAGTGCATCAAGAGGTTAGTGTAATCGTTCTTGATTTAATCTAGGGTTCTAAAATTAATCTGATTAATTTTAAAATCTTAAATGGAAAATACAGATCCAAAAACATATTAAAAGAGTTTTAATATGTTGTTTATCATTGAAATCAAATAGATAAAAATAAATCTTGCATGATGCATGTGACCCTAGGTGAAAATTTTTGAATTCAATGGTATAAACTTGTGTTTTTCACGCTTCCGTTCCTACAGGTAACATATGATTAAAGGTTCATTTAAGGTATTCCTTGTTACTGATTAGGTGGCCATGGCACGCTATGCTAGGTGTCAACCATGGTCTATGAGATGCCTAAAATGATTTAGAGAAATCAATTATGGTAAGAAAGAGTTCTGATGATATTAAGAGTTAATGTCATATCTCATTGCCAATTAGTGATGAGCCTAGTGAGTCACACACATACACAAGATAATTACCAAGTAAAATGTGATTTAATTGATTAATTAAAGAGTTTAATTGATTAATTAAATAGGTTTAGTTTGCAATAAGATTGCAAGGTCCCTAGCATGGCTTGAAACCAAATCTAGGTTATTGGATGTATAGTATAAGTCAAATTTATTTTTAATGTGTTTAAATATGAATTTAATTATGAGAAATTAATTAATAGAGATTAATTAATTAATTTATATTTGATATAAATTGATTAGAAGAGAAGAAATAATGATTTTGGGTTGAGAACTCAAAATTACAACATAAGGGTAATTTGGTCATTTCACAGGGTGACACCTGGCACCATGAGATGGTAACATGTGGCACCATGAGATGGTGATCATAGAAGTTTGCCATTTGTCTTCCTATCATGCAAGGTGATCAAAGTCAAGATTAAGTCTAGCTTTGACACTTGGCTTAATATGATTAAGTCAATTAAAATTTAGATGCAATGTGGTGATGACATGTGGCAAGGGTTTTAAGTGATAACCTAATTATAAAAGAGAAAAGAAAGGAAGAAATAAAATAATTTTTTCAGCCTAGCCTCTCAAGTGTGGCAGCACCTCTTCCTCTCACTCTCCTTTTCATCTTTTCTCATCAATTCAAAGAGAATTGCCCAAATTCTTTTGAATTAAAATTACTAGAAATTGTTTCTAGTGTTCTATACACACATACAACCTCTCTAAAGGTAAGACCCAATTTATAATTGATTGGCAAAGGTTTGAGAAGCAAATTGGGGGCTGCCCATTGGTGATCTTGGTGTGGACAAGCTAGAGGGACAACACTTGGGGTCCTAGGTGCTTCCTAAAGGTGCTAATCACATCCATTGTGCATCAAAGAGGTTAGTGCTCTAATTCCTCTTTTAAACTAGGGTTTAAAAGAATTAATTTATTAATTTACAATCTTGAATGACAAATATAGATCCTAACATATATTAAAAGTATTTTAATATGCAATTGAGCATTGAAATTAATTAGGCACATAAAGTATGTGGTATGATGCATGTAACCTTAGAAGAAAATTTTTGTAATTTAATGCTCTAATGAATAATTTTTATGCTTTCGCTCCTTCAGGTGAATCCTCACAGGCCCAAGAGGAAGCCTATGAGCCACTCCACCACGAGTCCCCCACTAGAGTTCCTCCATACACGCCTCCACCAACAGACCCCGTCCTCGCATACCTTTAGTGCATGGAGACCACATTCAATAATAGGACGCAAGCGCTCAAAGATAGCCTCTAAGAAGCCCACAACAAGCTCGATGCGATAATTGAGAAGCTCAATGGAGAGGGACCATCATCACCATCAGAGACTTTCTAGAGTTAGGACTTTAGGATAGGTTCTTTCATGTAAAAGCTTATATGCCTTAGTCCTAAACTGTGCTTATAGATCTTTATTACTTGCTTTTTGTCCAAACTTTCAACTCTTAATACATGATATGCTTTTTCATAACTTTTTGTGCTATCTATTAATTTTGCATATTGTGTTGCCATTGAGGATAATGTCATATTTGAGCTTGGGGTTACAGATGTATTTCATGCACTGCATTCATGACATTGCATTACATCGCTTAACTATATCCATATTATACTTGTGTATCAAAAATCTAGAAAATTTTGCAAATTTTAAACTTTTTGATATGGTTTTTAACTTAGAATTATAACCACAAATATTAATAAGCTAATAATTGGACTCCATGGAATTGAGGAATGAATGTATTTGGATAGGAAAAAAAAGGCTTTAATACGTTGTCTGTGAAAAACTTAACCACCTTAGTGGAACTAGACTATTTAAACCCCTTCATAGCTATTAATCTGTCACATTGAACTTGCAAAATTAGAAGAAAACTTTTAAAGTACAAACAAACCTAAAAATGCCTCACCAGCTCTATAACATATCTCTAGGACCTATTGAGGCGAAATCCTAGCATATGCTTGATAAAGAGATGATTAAGGCATTCTTTGATATAGCCTCACTAAGCCTTAGCCATCCCTAATTAAAATATATACCTCTTGCAGCCAACTTGAGCCTATATTATTACCTGTATAATTTTCTTTATTTACCCACAAATATTCACCTAGCCCCTAGCCTAAACACTCACCTCTCCCTTTTGAGGAAGCCTAGTGTATAAAGGATAGGTATATCAAGTGTAAAAGAAAACATGGGGAAAAGGTGTGAAAACCAAGAAAAGTGCAAGTGTGCATATTTGCCTTTCCAACCCAACAAAAGCAATGAGTTTAAGGGAGAGGACAAAAAGGGACATACATTAAAAAAAAAAAAAAAAGAAGAAGGGAGTCCCAAAATAAGTATGCTTAGCACTATAAAGAACCCTTCTTCCCCACACAAAATCAGCATAATAAACTTGGTATACTTAGAACTTTATGCATGAAAGCTATCCTCACATTTGTATTCCCTAAAACCCTTCATTGGTAACCAAGTCATCACCCCTTAACCCCATTACAACCTTTCTAAAGACCTTTTGATCTTTTGAAAGTGTGTGCTACATTAGTGGAGATAGGAAATTAAGATGTGCCTATGGAGTTGGAATTAAATCAAACTCCTCTATATTCTTCAAAAAAAGGCAAATTTGAGGGGAGTAAGTGTTTCTTAAGTCTATCCTAATAAAACAAGTTATTTGTGACTCATTAATAGCCTTGCATAGAGGAATAATTAGTTAAAATACCATAGAAGGGGGTGAACCTTTAAACAGGCAGCTATTGAAACCCTTATGCCTTGAAGGAGGGTAATTAGTATAAAGGATTAAAGGAGTTCAATTATATGCATATTGAATTTATGGTTATGTGTAGACCCTTATTTTGTGATGAGTATGTGCATTGAGGCTGTGGGAAACCCATTGATGAAAAATTATATGACTGTAAGATGTAATTGGAGGCATGGAGCTAAATTATTAATTCTGTGGCATGATCTTAAAAATAATAATAATAATAATAATATGTTTTTTTTTTGGAAATGAATTTAGTTAAATTTAAATAAAATTTTGTTTTATTTAAATTTAATATTGGTAGTTCTTAAATGTACATAATTAAGTTTAATTGGGCCTCATAGGCCTAAGAAAGCCTAGTTAGGAATTTTAAATAGGACCCATTTAATTTATTTTTTGAAAATTAAAATAAGAAAATATCTTTTTCTCTATCCCTCTCCCATACAAACTCTCTTTCCCCCTTTGACCCCACTCTCTTCCTCACTCCCTATTGGTGCCACCCCTTTTCCCTCTCTTCCCATTGGTTGGAACACCTCACCCATATCCCTGTCTCATCCAAATTCCTCAATCCCAGTTGTTTAAGTTATCTGAACCTTATCACACTAGGACTTCAAACCCTACCACACCTCTTCCTCACTCCCTATTGGTGCCTTCCCCTTCCCCTCTCTTACTATTGGTTGAAACACCTCATCCATATCTCAGTCTCACTCAAATTCAATCTGCTAGAATATGAGAGTTGTATATTTATGTATGTTCTTGTATGTTCTTGAGTTCTAATTGATATTTGATTTATTTTTCTAAGTTCTCTTAATACAAGAAGTGTTATGAAGTGTTTGGATTATGTTAGAAGACCTAGACCCTTAGGTAATTGTAACTAATTAGGAATTTTAACCCCTTAGGAGACTAGAGGTAGAATCCAATATGAATTGTTATTAGTATTTTTTTTATTTTCTTTAGTTTCTTTACTTTTTAGTTTCTTTATTTTTATTACAAATAAAATTGATAAGTAGCCCTAAGGTAAGTACTAAAGAGGGCATTTGCGTGGAGCTTACATGGAGCTAAACGGGAGTAAGTGTAACACCATCATTGTAGTAATTCTGTACATTCTACTGTTCAGGTGATCAGTGTTGGTCCGGATAGCTATAACAACTGAAAAAATATTTAGACTAAAGTGAGGAACCATAATTAACTCAAATATTAATAAGAAAAATTTAGAAAAAAATTTAAAAATAAAATACAATCAAGTTAAATGAGCCGGTGCCCTAGTGATGGGTAACCCAGTGGGAAGTTACGGTCCTCGCAGCTAGAAGCCCTAAACCCAAGGGAAAATTTACAAAATAATTTTTGTGACTCCAGAGAAGAGTCATTGAGGTTTCGATAGCATTAGACTGCCAAGAAAATGCTTAGAAAATTTTTTAGATCGGTATAGATAATTTTGGCTCAATAAGCCAAACGGATGGCATTTTGGTCATTTTGTCTTTAGAGATGATTTTTGGCTGACTTGTCAAGTTAAGTAAATAATTATTATGATCTAAAATATGAATAAATATGGCTAAAAATTTAAATGAAAATGAGTAGAAAAGAAAAGAAAAGAAAATGAAATAAAAGTCATATTTACGACATAAGCATGATGCAATTAAAATGTTTTTACCCAACCAAATTTTAACATATCATTATAAACTACTTAAACAAGAATAAAAGGAGATAAAAATTGAAAAAATTGGACAGCCATCTTCAACTTTTGGGCAGCAGAAAAGTAAAGAGAGAGAGAGAGAGGAAAGAAAACTCCATGGAAGCTTGATCAAGCTTGAGCTAACCCAAAAAATCACCGTAAAATCACTAACTTGCTTCACTAAAAATTGATCTTGCATCTTAAACAACCTCTAGCTAACAAAAAGAAAGGGAAAAAGAGAAGATTTGGAGCTCTTGAAAACTACTACAAGAGTTAAGTCTCTTAACTTCAAGATTTAGTGTTTAAATTGTGTGGATTAGTTGAATTGAGTTGTAAATATGAAGAAAAATTGAAGAAATCATGGGTAATAGCCGAAAAGAAAATTTGGCTAGCTTGGAAGCAAGGGGAATTCCTATGTTTTATTTACTTTAAACTTACCTCCTAATGCTATTTAGCATGTATATGTATGAATTTTTAATGGGAGTAGCATGTGTTGTGAGATTAAGAGATTTGGAGAATTAGGGTTTAGGGGTAATTAGAGTTTTGCTCAATTTATGGTGAACCAGTGTTATAATGGTCAATTAGTGACCATTTGAGATGAATTGACTTTGATTTAGACTGAAATGTGGCATTGGATTAGGAATTGGTATGCTGGCCTTTGTGATCAATTTTGGACCCTATGAGTCTAGTGTGTTCATGGGGTTATATCTTAAGCTATGTTGCCCCAATTGGTGAAAGGCTAATCGGAGGTGATAGTGGACACATAATGCAACATTTTTTGTGAAGAAACCCTGCCCAGAAAACCCACCTAAGTTGACCTAAAAATTGCTTCAATCTGGGTAACACACAAGCTGTCCCTGGAAAATGACCAAATGAACAGTATTCATTCATTTGGTCATAACTTAGTGTAGAAAGGTCCAATTGATCTGAATTTTTATCAGTAGAAATCTAGGACATAGCCCTACAAAATTCATGAAGAAAATAAACCCAAATTTTGACCATAACATGTCCAAAAATTGACCTGCAATTAGTGTACAAAAACTGCAAAATTGATTCTGCCAAGAATTTCTGGAAAAATTGTAATATGGCCAGTTATGGTATTTAGGCTATAACTTGAGCTACAAAACCCCAAATGGAGTGATTCAAAAAAAGAAATGTAACTATACACAATAAGGAACAACTTTGAAGAAGAACATTTGGCCAAATTCTCACTGTAGAATGGCCTAATGGAACAGTGAACTCTAGCACCCAAAACTGAAATTTTTGATTTATTGTCCATTGGTTAGAAGTATGGATTGGCAACTAATGCCAACACTTTTGGGAACCAAAATGTGGTAAATCTATGTGATTAAAACTGATATTACTATTATATATGAGAAAGTCAATATTTTAACTTAAATGACCAAATGAATAGTAACCTTACATGTTAAAAACAAATATTCAAGAAATAACTTTGTAATATGCCCTAGTAGGCCTAGTGTGATTGGTTTAGATAGGTTGGCATGCCAATAGGGTTCTGATAGCAGTACTACGCATGGCTTCATGCCATTATGTGATATGATAGCCTATGGCTATACTTATTATGATGTTATACTTGGCTTTATGCCTTATTGCTTTTATGGCTTATTAGCCATTCTACCTGCACACCGGGAGACACATTGTGACCGATGGTGTGACGGCCCGAGGTACCTGGTACCCAGTGCTACTTTATACGTTTATCTAGTCCGGTCAATTTGTATAGGTTACTTGGGCATGGAAAAGTATAAATGTAATTGAATTGATTATTAAAGGAAGTAAGGAAATTAAATATCAAGATAAAGAACAAGAATGATTACAAAAAAAAGAGGCTAAAAAATCATCAAGAAAATGATTAAGAAAATGCTAGAAAGAGTTAATATCATGAGATGTAATTAGCCTTCGACTAAACAATAAGTCAGTAATTATTTATTTCTTATAAGTACAATAACTAGGAAATTTTTACTTTTATTTGCATATTATATTTTCTTTTATTATTGGCACCACGTCGCTTTATGCTTAGCACGTCGCTTTTGCATTGCGTAGGTACTAAAGATTTGGCCAGAGAGCCTAGCAAACCACAAACTGGGTGAGACTTGTATATAGATCTATATAGTGTCCGTGTCACCTCATAGACTATAATGCATTGGTAGGACACTAGGTCCCATTTTGGTATCTTGTAATTAAACTTTTATTTTCTCATGTATAGTTGAAACTCATGTAATATATTTTGGTATTAATGCTCATATTTATAATTTGTGTTTATAAATGAAAATTTAGTATTTATTTATGATTTGTACATGATTATCATGTGAAATGAATGAATGACAAAGAGAAGAATTTTTAAAATATGGTTGAGAAATATTGAGATTATGTTGATACAATGGAGTTTGAGAATGATGGGAAATGTATTAGAAGTGTTTTTCACAGGTTCCAAAGAACTGTTTTATTCATTTTTAGTCGATACTCTGTCCGATTTTCTATAAAATTTTCGGAACCTCAAATGAATCTATAATTTTAACAAATGACTTAAATGAGTCAAATTTCACAAATTGCACTTCATAACCATAAAGAAATAAATTAAGGAAGGATAAAAATAATTGAGATAAAATATAGTGTTTCGATACACTGTGTGGCATATCTTGCTCGGCTACAATGTAGATGGGTAAGGGGTGTCACATTTAGTGGTATCAGAGCACAATTTAGGCGTTTCTGGGTCTAAATAAAGTCCATACCATGCATTACATTTGTAAGAGTCGAGGTGACACTAATGCAGATCTGTTTATCTTTCTTATTTTGATTAGGATACGGACCCCATGTCACAGAGAGCAGTAGATGAGGAAGTGGAGAATCGTGCTCCACCTGTAGCTGAGACTGGGGGCCAGGGAGAACCTGCTCCACCAACACTAGCAGTGCCTGCACAGCCTCTGCCAGCTATGTTTCAACAAATGGCTAAATTCTTCAAACAGATGGCTGGGGTTATGCCACCACCACCACCTCCACAGCAGAAATCCCATTCAGAAAAACTGAGAAAATTTGGAGCTGTGGACTTCGTGGGTAAGAAAGAAGATGACTCAGTGGCGGCTGAGAATTGGCTAGACTGCACCATAAGGGTATTGAAACAACTGCATTGCACCCCAGAGCAGAACTTGGAGGGTGCTGTGTCCCTACTTCAAGATGATGCCTATCAGTGGTGGGACACTGTATCTAGTGAAGTCTAGCCAGGACTGGTAACTTGGGATTTCTTCCTCACTGAATTTAAGAAGAAGTATGTGAGAAGTGTGTACCTGAAAGACAGAAGAAAAGAGTTTATTAGTTTGAGGTAGAGGCAGCTATCAGTAGCAGAATATGAGAAGGAGTTTGTCAAACTAAGCCGCTACAGAAGAGAGATAGTCCCCACAAAAGCAGTGAGGTGCAAAAGGTTTGAAGAGGGGCTAAATGACAACATTAAAATAATGATCACTGCCTTGGGGATTATGGACTTTACGAAATTAGTTGAAGCCGCACTGAAAGTGGAAAGGGTCAGAGTAAGTGAACAGAATAGGAAAGATAGGCAGCGTAAAAGGGAATTTGGACTAGGGAAGTCAAGTACACCGACTGATAGTAAGAAGCTTAAGGGTTCTAGTTCACAAGATTAGACACAGGGCCAGAGAGGCCAGACTGGGATATCTATAGCTAGCTCCCTGGGTATAGTAATAAGGGGATCAGCCCCAATGCCTGAATGTATGCACTGTGGTAGGAAACACAGAGGGCAGTATCGACTGTTAATTAGAGAGTGTTTCAAGTGTGGGGTTACGGATCATTTCATAAGAGATTGCCCTCAGAGGAGTGTTAATAGTATGCCCTAGTGTCACACCTTACCCCTCTGTAAGGCATAACATGATCCCGTAGAATACCTAATGAATTACCGAACTTCACCTACCGATAACTCATTAAGTACCCTACAAGGGATTTTAAAACAATTTTCTTATTTTTGATAAGTGGTGAGCATTTTCTAATAGGTATTTAAAACATTTAATTGAAGTTAAAAACTAGTTAAAACTTTTGGCCTATTTTATTTTTCCGCAAATTTTATAAAAATTTTAACAGAGTTCTATTTGTGTTTTGAGAAGCCAGTTCTTCAAATACCTATAAAAAGCACTTCTAAAAATTTTTCTCAACAACTACTTCAATTTCACAATCACACTCAATCCATTTCAACAACTCCACATTCATTTCAATCAATTTCTCAAGTTCAAAATTCGATAATCCTCAAAATACTAGCAATGCATTTCATTTAAATTAAAAAAAAATAGTTGTACTCATATTTCATTAGATACAAAATAATTTATATTCATCCTTACAAAATTTACATAAAAAAAAATATTACAAACTAAACTTTATTAGAAACTTCATACAAATTTTGTACAAGCTACTCAAGACCCGTTTACATGTCCATACATTTATATACAATACATACATTAAAAGAAATATTTACAATTATGGTATAAATTATACCCGGTGACTTCAAGCTGATAGCTCCTCACACCTCAGCAGCTCAGTCTGCTGCTCCTCTATTCTCTATATCTGCGACAGCAATAGAAGCTATCGCTGAGTACTAGGACTCAGTGGTGCACAACATACTAAAATAATCTTTATGCAGAAATAAAATCACATTTATTCAAAATTTGAACTGAGCATGCGAGTTTAACACAAAACATAATTTATGAGATTTTAATCCCAAACAATTTCATTTTGAAATATCAAATCACATTTCATAAAACCCACAGTTAGTTCATGCCATTCGAAACAAATAAAATCTCAATAGCCAGAGGCTAAAGAGAAATCACATCACAAGGCTAGCTAGCTCAAATATATGGATATCCATTCACATCCTCTTCTATTGGCACACCTCAACACTTCTCCAGAGAAGGAATCAAAATTCGAAACTAATTACCCCCACTAGTCGTGCTAGTGAGGTGTTCAAATATATGGTCATGACACTGTGGTTTCAAAACTTATCTTAACAATTTGCTAAACATTGTCATTTCAAATATACACAATAACTTTCAACAATTTTGATTAAAGCATCATAAATAATGTCTCAATTCACTTTTTCAAATCATTCAAAACAATATGCAGCAAATAATTTACAAAAATTACACGTTGTGCACAAACCTCAAGCGAGTCGCCTCTTGGCCTCGACTCGGTTTCTCAGGTTCTTTCTCGGGTTCCTTCTCGGTATTCTTTCCAACTGAAACACACAATTTTACAATGTTTCAATATTAGAACTTAAAATAAATCCAAAATAAATTTAGCTTCACTTTTACCTAGCTCTAACGCGCTTAACTCGACGTTCTTGAAATTTTGTGTTTCGGGTTACTATTCACTACACTATTCAAGTCAAATTGTTGACTTTCTAAGGCTTAATAGGTATGGGAATTCCAACTTCACCCACATACCACATTTTGGTTACCAAACTTGTTGGTTTTGGTCATTTTCTCAAAACATAGGTCTTTTAGGCAAAATTGCCAAATTTTCAATTTTGGAGTCCTAAGTTGCACTATTTCATTGGTCCTTTTACTATTGGAATTTGGCAAAACTTTCTTCATAGAAAATGTTTCCTATTGTCTTAAGTTTATTCTCCTTTTTGAATAACTCCAATTGGAGTTCTGTAGCTCAAGTTATACTCAAATTACGGTTACTATTCATGCTGCAGAATTTGGTTCTGCAGATTTGTTGATCCAACTTTGTTCAGCAATTTGATCAAGTTAAGTCCATAATTTGGTCTAATTTTCTTCATATGAAATGTTCTACTATGTCTTAGGTTTCCATCGGTTCAAGAATCGCTTAAATCAAAGTTTTCTAGAGAGAGTTATAGCCATTGAAACTTTACTTTTCATGTGGTAAATCTGCAGTTTTGAAGATTCAGTGAGTCAACTTTGCTCACTAATTTGATTGGGTTAATGGCATAATTTGGGTTGGTATTCTTCATGAAAGTTTTAGATCTATATCTCATCTAACCATTGGTAAAATTTGAGGTCGTTTTGACCTATCTAGCTCGAGTTATGACCAAATGAACAAATACTGTGATTTCTCAACTTTGGTCAATATGTTCATTAGGTTTTAGTCACTTTTTGGGCATAGTTTCTGAATGAAAATTGTGTCATTTAGTGCCTATTTTCATCCCCAATTGGTCTCATATCCATTGCACTTGTAAAATTTCATTTTTGGTCCCTCAAAGGAGATTTTGGTCATGCTGCCAGCACATGACCTTATCCAATCCGAATTGGCTTTTAATTCCAACACTTCTAACACACCTCATTTGGTCACAAATGACCATTTTTCACTTCACATTAGGTCAAAGACACCATTTATAAGTTTTTCACATTTTTTGTCTCTAAACCCTAATGTCCATACCCTAATTCACTAACCTTATGCATTTAGCTACCTTCAAAGCTTTTAATCCTAACCATTCAACTAACTAAAGTTCTTAAACCCATTCAAACCATTCAAATCATGCAAATCACTCTCCCCTCCCTGCTGGCCGAATTTTAGTTTAGTCCCTCACACATATTTTTTTTCATTTTAAGTTTATTTACAAGTTCTTGATGCCATACATACACTAATTAAACTAGAAATTTGAAGTTTGTATTACTAACCTTGTTAGGTGTCTTTGAACTTTCACTTCCTCTCAATTTTCTTCAATTCTTTGATGACCAATCTTCCTCTCAAGTGATTAAATCAAGCTTTTGAGAAGCAAGTATGGGAGGATTTGGGGTTTAATGATGGTTTCAAAGCTTGAAGCAAGCTTTAAATGAGATTTGCAATGGTGAGGGAGGGAGAAGGATGGAGATGTCCACTTTGAAGAAGATGAGGCTTTTAATTTTTCTTTTCTTTTCTTTTCTTTTATCTTTTATCTCTTTAGGAAGACCAAAAATCCAAATAAATAAATAAATTAATTATATTCTTTATGGCATCATGCATGAGGTCATGCATGATGTCATCACCTTTTAACTTTTCCATTTTCTTCTTTTTTTTAATTTTTTTATTTTTCTATTAGTTCTTTAATTTAATTCTCGATTCCAAAATTTTCTTTTCTCCGATTTTATTTGACAATTAGGTCAGGAGTCAGCTCTAGGGGTCAATTGACCAAATTGCCCCTCGCCGGTTCATCCCGGTTTGCAATTAATTCCATATTTCTTTCGGCTCCCTGACCTAATTATTTGACTGGCTTAACAGTTCTTTTTCATGATTTTCTCTTTTCCACTGTGTTCATAACGGTCCTAAGGACCGCAGCGTCACATTTTACGGTTCGAAATTTGAGTTTAAAATGAATTCGCAGTCCTTCCCGAGAAGGTCACCCATCGTTGTGACTCTCGACTCGTTTAACTTCTTATGTTCTGTTTTTCTTGTTTATACTTAACTAATTGGACATTACTAATTATTTGTGTTTATGGTTTATCTAGTTATCTTAAGTGTGGTTCTAATCCCCTTAATTGTCCGGACCGACACCGGCCATTGGAACAGTAAAATATATCAGACTATACAAATGGGGTGTTACACTTAGAGCATACATTTAGTATGTATCTTGTATATGTTTTATTAATAAAAGGCATTTTACTTTTCTATTTACATAATATATTTATGTGTAATAGAAAAGGTCCATTGATATTTTGTTAGAAATTCTATTATTAAGTTGTTAAGAATATGAGTGACAGTAATTCTAGCACAAAGTATCATAAATTGGTTCATAATCGAGGATACTTCACAATAAGGACATGACTTATCCAGAAAGATTGTATTCATGTTTGTTTCCAAGTTATTTATATGAGATATAAATAAGATAGAATGGTCAGTCTCATGCCATATGACAATCATGATAGGCACTTATAAATGATAAGTAGGCCGAACCAGTGACAAGCACATGGAGTTTACTCTTGTCAATGTTTTGTCATAAATCATATCAGTGCATATAATCTTTAGACCTGAGATAGCACAGTTATCTAGTATATAGGTAGTTTGAGTTTAATACTGCTTTCATACTTGTACTGTGTATGGGTATATGGGCATGTGTTAGCTCCTACTAGTTATATATGGAGGTAGGTGTTGATCAAGATGGAATCTGTTCCTCTAAGTAAATAGAGATAAAATCCTATGTTCATTTAATTATTCTCGATGTTTCAAGTTCCTAGCCAGGGCAGATAGATTGAATCAGAAAAGAGTTTCTGATGAGAAAATCTTTTTAATCAAGAACTGGAATTAAAAGGGAACATAATATTCATAGCAAATGGAGTTTGACATAAACCATGACTCCAGCTTGAGTTGGGATTTTGTAACAGAGAGATTCTAGTGCATGGTAACATATGATTTGTAACACCCTCACTGTAACAATTCTGCATATTCTCATTCCTGTGTGGTGACGGTCGGACACTAAACGTCTGGAAAAATAATTAGACTAGAGTGAGGAGTCATAAATAACACAAATATTAATAAGAAAAATGTAGTAAAAATTTTAGAAAAAAAATACAACCAAGTTAAATGGCGGTGCCCAAGCGATGGGTAACGAGAGGAAGTTGCGGTTCTAACTAGGAGCCCTAGACCGAGAGAAAATTCATAAAATAATTTTTGGGACTCCAGAAAAGGGTCATTGAGGTTCCTATGGCATTAGAATGCCAAGAAAATATTTAGAAAAATTTTTCAATCGGTACAGACAATTTTGACCCGTTAAGCCAAACGGAGGGCATTTTGGTCATTTCGCCTTCAGAGACGATTTTTGGCCGACTTGTCCAGTTGAGTAAATAATTATTATGACATAAAATGTGAATAAATATTGCTAAAAATTGAATTGAAAATGAGTAGCAAAGAAAAGAAAAGAAAATGAATTAAAATTGCAATTTTGACCTCATGCTTATGTCACTAAGCACTCTCACCAAATCACCTTGTGACACATGTCCATAAACCAATTAAAATGAGTCAAATGGGCAGAAAATTGAAGTGAAAAAAACAGCAGCCCTTTTCCTTCTTCTTCAAAACGTTTTACACCTCCTCCCTCACTCCTCCATTAACAAACTTTCTAAAGCTTCAATTTCCATGCTTTCCTCACCCCAAAACCCTAAGTCACCTTCACTAAAACTTATCCACACACCCTAAGAAAGCTCTAGGCAGCCACAAAGAGGAGAAATTCTAAGGAGAATACAAGTCCAAGAAGTGCCACTTAAAGGTTAGTGCACATATATACTTAGAACTCTTTATTTTCATGTTAAAGACTTAAAAGGGAGTAAGAATTTGAAAGCCAAATGAATGAAATTTATGTGTATGCATGCCCTGAATTTTGGCAGCCCTAAGGAAGGGATAAGAGTGATTGTTTTGATGGACTTAAAGTGGACTAAAGATCATGATTAAAGAATATATACATGTGGATAATGAATTAGTGAGTTAAACTAAGGTAATATGGGTGAACCTTGAATTTGGGCTAGGGTTTGGGGGTGAAAATTTGACATGGCTTATGAAATTGTTAAAGAACATTCTAATGGTCAATTAGTGACCATTTGAGGAAATTTGACCATAATTTGGACTGAAATATAGCATGGCAAAGTGAATGAGTATGCTGCCTAGTGAGTGCAGCAGGATGGCTGTGATTCCAGCCCACTTGGACTGCCATATCTTTGGCTGTGTTGGTCCAATTGGTGTTTGTTCAATTGGACATGAAACTAGACTTATAATGGCACATTTTTTCTGAAGAAACCATGCCCAAAAGACCAAAGCAAGAGGACCAAAAATTGGCCCCAATCCGGATACCCTGCAATTCAATTCTGCAGAATGACCAAATGAATAGTAACTGTTCATTTGGCCATAACTCACTGTATAAATGGTCAATTGACCTGAAATTTTTACAGCAACAAGTTAAGACATAGAAAAACAACTTTCATGAAGAAACCTACCCCAAATTATGATCAGAACCTAACCCAAATGGCAGTGGCAT
The DNA here is from genome assembly GCF_030052815.1 of Hevea brasiliensis. Lineage (NCBI taxonomy): Eukaryota > Viridiplantae > Streptophyta > Magnoliopsida > Malpighiales > Euphorbiaceae > Hevea > Hevea brasiliensis. The sequence goes on from NW_026614661.1 coordinate 125,924, forward strand.
TCACTGTTCATGGTACTGTAGATTTGGTAAATTCTGCAGAATTGAAATCCGGCCAGCTGTGGTTTTTGGACCATATCTGGAGCTACAAAACTCCAAATGGAGTAATTCAAAAAAAGAAATTCAACTAGACAAAATAAGGAACAACTTTCATGTTTACCATTTCCTCAAATTCCCACTGCAACAGGACCCAATGGAACAGTAAAATTGGGTCACAAAAACTGAAAATTCTGCTCTTTTGGTTTTAGGTTTGGAAATGGATTTGATGGTTAATTCCAACAAGTTTTAAATGTAAAATGTGGTACATTGGGGGTGCTAAAACCAATGTACCTATTTTCTATCCAAAAGTCAACATTTTTGTTGACCAATGAGGTGAATAGTGACACCAAAACTTGAAATTCAAAATTTGAAATTAGAAATGCATCTAGGGGACTTTAAATTGCAATTGGCAATTAATACTAGCAAATGTAAAACTCAAAATGTGGGATCTTGGTGTAATTAGAATTAATATATCCACTAAGTATGAAAAAGTCAACATTTTGGTTGACTAGTAAGGTGAATAGTAATCAAAATGATTAGTAAATTAAGATGAAAACCTAGAACCAATTCTAAGCTTAAATGCTTAGAATTGTATGACAAATGTACTATGCATCCTAGTCAAAATTGTTAAAAGGAATTAAGGCCATAAATTTGAAATCCATGAAATGTTTATGGATTACTTGAAACATGAAAAATAAGTTACCTAATTGATGTGAATAGATAGTTAGGGCTTATATGCCCATCACAAATGGAATTCATAAAATATTAATAATTCAACTTGAAATATAAAATTTGTAATTACATAAGTAGATTCTTGAATGTATAAATGAGAAAAGGGAAAATGTTTTGAATACAATGGTACATGTGAACCATTGTTTAGAATTGTGATTAATATGAATAACATAATGAATGAATAAATGAACCATATTAATGTATGAATGAGACATTAGTTCTCATTATTGTAGAGAGGAGAAGTATTTTAAGTACAATGGTATAAAAGGATAATTGATGTGAATTGTGATCATATAAATGATCAAATGAATGTATGAATTATAATTGAAATTTATCATGAAATAATGAAGTCATAAAACACAATATATTAATATTTAATGATATTATGTGCCCGTGTATTGTCTAAACATGTGTGTCGATTGATAGTTTGGCATGCCAATAGGGTATTGTTTTAGCGATCGCGAAAGGCTTTATGCTGTATTCATGGCTTTATGCCAACATTCATGGCTTTTATGCCCGATTATGTGTTATCATGGCTTTTTAGCCATACCGATCGCATACGTGGTTGGCGTTCTGCGTCCCATGGTATGACGCCCGAGGCACTACGGTGTCGGTGCCAGCGACCCGTTATCCAGTTTAGTCAGCCTGTCATAGGTTACTTGGGCAGTGAAATTTATTGAGATAAGTTAAGAATATTAGCAATTAAAAATATTAGAAAATAAATAAAATAAATGAGTAAGATGTGTCTTAAAATAAATTAGAATAGTTATTTATTAGAAAGAATCGAAATGAACTGGACCGATATCAAAATTTACTCATTATGAAACAATCTGAGACAACCTAGCAAGTATAGAGGAAATGCTAAAAGATTAGCAAAGAAAATTATAACATAAATAAATATTGCAAATGTGACTTATATAATAATATAAGCATAAATTTATTATTTTTAGATCATTTTTCTTTGTACATTATTACTATACATTGGCGAAATAAATACTTTCAAAGAAGATTAAATTAGGATAAAACATATTAAATTTTAGAAACCGCATGTGAAGTATAAATAAATCTTAATTATTTGAATTATGTTTTATTTCTATCTTTATTTGTATATTATTTCCTTGTTATATTATTGCACCACTAAGCAATGCTTAGCGCGATGGAATTGTTTCCTCGCGCAGGTACTGAAGCTAGAAGCCAATGGATGTTTGACTGGGAATTTTGGGAGTTTTGATCTGCAGAGTGTCAAAGTTGGTCACCTCCTCAGCAATGCATGTAGATAGGGCCCATATAGATCATATTTTATATTTTGTATAAAATGCTTAGATATTGTATTGTAATGTATATTATGAACAGGTAATTAATAGGAATGCGATGTAAATTAATTAATTAGCTTTTTCATATGTAATTAATTTATATATCATGTAAATTATGAAATTTTGTAATTATTTTGTAAATTATGTAAATTAAGGAAATTTGAAAATTTTGCTTATGTAATTTGAGAATGTTTACACATGAATTGAGTATGAATGGAAATGATTATGAAATTGAAATGTATGGATGAGATTTGAAATATGAGAAAATTATGAGAATGATTGATGAGATAATTATGATTAGCATGGATAAGATTGTATCTTAGAAATATTGTTGAATTTCAAACAGGTGAATATTGAAATACGCCAAACGATAATAAAATAGGGGAAACTCCGCTGATTTCTCCATCGAAAACTAATTGATATTAAATTAAATGAATTCAAAATTATTTAAAAAAAATATATAAAGTAAGATAAGTTATGGTGCTCCGACACCGATTGTAGCATGCCTTGCTAGGCTACACTGTAGTCGGGTGAGGGGTGTTACATGATTATAGGTTCATTTAAGGTAAACCTTATTACTAATTGGGTGGCCATGGCATGCTATGCTAGGTGTTAACCATGGTCTATGAGGTGCATAAAATGATTTAGAGAAATCATTTATGGTAAAAAAGAGTTCTGATGATATTAAGAGTTGATATCATGTCTCATTGCCAATTAGTGATGAGCCTAGTAAGTCACACATATACACAAGTTATCACCTAATTAAATATGATTTAATTAATTAATTAAAGAGTTTAATTGATTAATTAAATAGGTTTGGTTTGCAATTAGATTGCAAAGTTCCTAACATGACTTGAAGCCAAATCTAGATTATTGGATGTACAGTATAAGTCAAATTTATATTTAAAGTGTTTAAATATGAATTTAATTAATGAGAAATTAATTAATAAGGATTAATTAATTGATTTATATTTGATATAAATTGATTAGAAGAACAGAAATAATTATTTTGGGTTGAGAACTCAAAATTAAGACACAGGGGCATTTTGGTCATTTCACAGGGTGACATGTGGCACTATGAGATGGTGACACATGGCATTACACATAAGCTTTTCAAATGTCTTTTAATCATGTAAGATGATTAAAATTAAGATTAAATATAAGTTTGATACTTGGCACAATGTGATTGGGTTAATTAAACCTAGAATCAATCAAAGGGTGACATGAGGCAAGGGTTTAGTGTTAACCTAGCTATATAAGTGTTGTTAGGAAGAGAAAAAATATAACCAGCAGCCACTCCTCCTTTGTCACGCCATTTTGAAGCTCTCCCTCTCTTCTTTTTCATCTCTCATCAATTCAAAGAGATTAGCCATCAATCTCTTGAATTAAGAACACCAGAAATTGTTTCTAGTGTCCTGTTTACATCCTTAATCGCTTAAAAGGCAGAACTTGATTTTCTAAATAATAGAAAAAGCTTTAGAAGCTTTTCAAGGGCTGCCATAGGTGTTCTTGGTGTAGATAAGCTAGAGGGACAACATTTGGTGTCCTGAAGACGAATCTCAAAGGCGCCAATACACTGCAGTACATCAAGAGGTTAGTGTGTTTGTTATTGATTTAATCTAGGGTTCTAAAATTAATCTGATTAATTCTAAAATATTAAATGGCAAATACAGATCCAAAAAAATATTAAAAGAGTTTTAATATGCTGTTTATCATTGAAATCAAATAGATAAAAATAAATCTTACATGATGCATGTGACCCTAGGTGAAAATTTTTGAATTCAATAGTATAAACTTATGTTTTTCATGCTTTCGTTCCTTCAAGGAGTGGTTCAACAGCTCCAGTACAAGTTGATAGACCTGCCCCTACAGTTCAAAAGGGTAATAAGATTGGGTAGAGCAGAGACGGCTGATATTTCACAGAAGATTATTTCTGAGAAAGTTGGAAAGCCCGAAGTCAGGGTGGCAACACGGGTATATGCTATGGAAGCTCAGGAGGAGCCGAACCCAGACATTGATGAGGCGATACAAGGAAGTGAAGAAGCAAGGAGGTAGTAACTCCACAATTACTTAAGTCAGGTAAATTTCGAGGACGAAATTTAAATTAGAGGGGAAGAGTTGTAACACCCTCACTGTAGCAATTCTGTACATTCTACTGTTCAGGTGATCGGTGTCAATCCGGACAACTAGAACATGTGAAAATATTTAAACTAATGTGAGGAACCATAATTAACTCAAATATCAAAAAGAAAAAATTTAGGAAAAATTTTAGAAATAAAATACAACCAAGTTAAATGAGCAGGTACCCTAGCGATGGGTAACATAGTGGGAAGTTGCGGTCCTCGTAGTTAGAAGCCCTAAACCCAGGGGAAATTTTACGAAATAATTTTTTAGACTCCAGAGAAGAGTCATTGAGGATTTGAAGGCATTAGAATGCCAAGAAAATGCTTAGAAAAATTTTTAGATCAGTACAGACGATTTTGGCTCAATAAGCCAAATGGAGGGCATTTTGGTCATTTCGTCTTCAGAGATGATTTTTGGCCGACTTTTCCAATTAAGTAAATAATTATTATGATCTAAAATATAAATAAATATTGCTAAAAATTTAATTGAAAATGAGTAGAAAAGAAAAGAAAAGAAAATGAAATAAAAGTCATATTTATTACATAAGCATGATGCACTTAAAATATTTTTACCCAATCAAATTTTGACACATCATTATAAACTACTTAAACATGAATAAAAGGAGATAAAAATTGAAAAAATTGGACAGCCATCTTCAACTTTTGGGCAGCAGAAACGTAGAGAGAGAGAGAGAGAGAGAGAGGAAAGAAAACTCCATGGAAGCTTGATCAAGCTTGAGCTAACCCACAAAATCACCCTAAAATCACTAACTTGCTTCACTAAAAATTGATCTTGCATCATAAACAACCTCTAGCCAACAAAAAGAAAGGGAAAAAAAGAAGATTTTGAGCTCTTGAAAACTACTACAAGAGGTAAGTGCTCTTAACTTCAAGATTTAGTGTTTAAATTATGTGGATTAGTTGAATTGAGTTGCAAATATGAAGAAAATTTGAAGAAATCATGGGTAATGGCTGAAAAGGAAATTTGGCCAGCTTGGAAGCAAGGGGAATTCCTATGTTTTATTTAGTTTAAACTTACCTCCTAATGCTATTTAACATATATATGTATGAATTTTTAATGGGAGTAGCATGTGTTGTAAGATTAAGAGAATTGGAGAATTAGGGTTTAGGGGTAATTAGAGTTTTGCTCAATTGATGGTGAACCAGTGTTCTAATGGTCAATTAGTCACCATTTGAGATGAATTGACTTTTATTTAGACTGAAATGTGGCATTGGATTAGGAATTGGTATGCTGCACTTTGTGATCAATTTTGGACTCTGTGAGTCTAGTGTGTTCATGGGGTTATATCTTAAGCTATGTTGCCCCAATTGGTGCAAGGCCAATTGGAGGTGATAGTGGACACATAATGAAACATTTTTTTGTGAAGAAACCCAGCCAGAAAACCCACCTAAGTTGACCTAAAAATTACTTTAATCCGAGCAACACATAAGCTATCCCTGGAAAATGACTAAATGAATAGTGTTCATTCATTTGGCCATAACTCAGCGTAGAAAGCTCTAATTGACCTAAATTTTTAACAGTTGAAAGCTGATACATAGGCCTACAACTTTTACGAAGAAAACAAACCCAAATTTTAACCATAACATGTCCAAAAATTGACTTGTAGTCAGTGTACAAAAACTGTAGAATTGATTCTGCTCAGAATTTCTGAAAAATTGCAATCCGGCCTTTTATGATATTTAGGCTATAACTTAAGTTAGAAACTCCAAATGGAGTGATTCAAAAATAGACAAGTAACTAGACACAATAAGGAACAACTTTGAAGAAGAACATTTGGCCAAATTTTAACTGTAGAATGGCCTAATGGAACAGTGAACTCTAGTACCCAAAGCTGAAATTTTTAATTTATTTTCCATTGGTTAGAAGTGTGGATTGGCAACTAATGCCAACACTTTTGGGGACCAAAATGTGGTAAATTTATGTGATTAAAACTCATGTACCTATTATATATGAGAATGTCAATATTTTAACTTAAATGACCAAATGAATAGTAACCTTACATGTTAAGTACAAATATTCAAGAAATAACTTTATAATATGCCCTAGTAGGCCTAGTGTGATTGGTTTGGATAGGTTGGCATGCCAATAGGGTTCTGATAGCAGTACTGCGCATGGCTTCATGCCATTATGTGATATGATAGCCTATGGCTATACTTATTATAATGTTATACTTGGCTTTATGCCTTATTGCTTTTATGGCTTATTAGCCATTCTGTCTACACACCGGGAGACACATTGTGACCGATGGTGTGACGGCCCGAGGTACCTGGTACCCAGTGCTAGTTTACCCATTTATCTAGTCCGGTCAATTTGTATAGGTTACTTGGGCATGGAAAAGTATAAATGTAATTGAATTGATTATTAAAGGAAGTAAGGAAATTAAATATCAAGATAAAGAACAAGAATGATTACAATAAAAAGAGGCTCAAAAATCATCAAGAAAACGATTAAGAAAATGCTAGAAAGAGTTAATATCATAAGATGTAATTAGTCTTTGACTAAACAATAAGTTAGTAATTATTTATTTCTTATAAGCACAATAACTAGAAAATTTTTACTTTTATTTGCATATTATATTTTCTTTTATTATTGACACCACTAAATTTTATGCTTAACGTGTCGCTTTTGCAACGCGTAGGTACTGAAGATTTGGCCAGAGAGCCCAGTAGACCACAAACTGGGTGAGACTTGTATACATATCTATATAGTGTCCGTGTCACCTCACAGACTATAGTGCATTGGTAGGACACTAGGCCCCATTTTTGTATTTTGTAATTAAACTTTTATTTTCTTGTGTATAGTTGAAACTCATGTAATATATTTTGGTATTAATGCAAATATTTATAATTTGTGCTTATAAATGAAAATTTAGTATTTATTTATGATTTGTACATGATTATCATGTGAAATGAATGAATGACAAAGAGAAGAATTTTTGAAATATGGTTGAGAAATATTAAGATTATGTTGATATAATGGAGTTTGAGAATGATGGGAAATGTATTAGAAGTGTTTTTCACAGGTTTCAAAGAACTGTTCTATTTATTTTTTTGACACCCCTTACCTGTCTACAGTATATCCGAGTAAGATATGTCACACGGTGTACTGGAACACTCTATTTTATCTTAATTAATTTTGATCATAGTTTTGAATATAACTTGTGAAATATAATTCATTTAAGTCATTTATTGACATTATAATTTATTTGAGGTTCCGAAAATTTTATAGAAAATCGCAGAAATGGCTAAAAATGGAGAAGCAGTTCTTTGGAACATGTGAAAAACACTTCCAAAATCATTTCCAAACAATCCCAACTCCATTTTATCAACAAAGTCTTAATATGATTTTCAACAACCTTTCCATTACTCAAACATTCATTTCTCATGATACTCATATACAAGCAATAAATAAATACTCAAATTTTTACATTCATAACCACAATTTTCATTATTTACATGGACATCAAAATACATTACATAAGTTCAATTACATATGAGAAAATAAAAATTAGTTACAAAATACCAAAATGAAACCTAGCGTCCTACCAATGCACTGAAGATGGTGAGGTGACACGGACACTATGCGAGTCACAGATGGTCTCACCCGATCTGCGGTTCTGAGCTCTCGTCGATATCTCGTAACTTACGCATGGGAAAAGCAAAGCGCTAAGCAAATATGCTTAGTGGTGCCAATAATAAAATAAAAAGAAATAACAGTAATAAATATGCATTGAATGTATCGATGTTTTACTTATTTTGTACTCGTTATAATCATTTATTTCGTTAACTTTATCCACTTTAATTCTTTTGGTTGCCCAAGTAACCTATACTAAACGACTGGACTGGATAAACGGGTAAACTGGCACTGGGTATCAAGTACCTCAGGCCGTCACACCATCTGTCACATATGTATCTCCCGATGTGCAACAGAACAGCTAACAAGCTGTAAATAATATGAGGCACGAGGCCAAGTCTCAATACAATGTCAAATTGGCTAAAAGCCATAAAATCACAGAATAGCATAATGCCATGTGCAGTATTGCTAACTGAACCCTATTGGCATGCCAAACTATCCAAACCAATCTTGTTAGGTATACTAGGGCATTTGATACTTTATAATTTTTCAATTTTTGAATTTCAAGTTTCGATGTTACTATTGAAGGAACGGAAGCGTGAAAAACACAAGATTATACCATTGAATTCAAAAAAAATTTCGCCTAGGGTCACATGCACCATGCAAGATTTATTTTTATCTATTTGATTTCAATGATAAACAACATATTAAAACTCTTTTAATATGTTTTTGGATCTGTATTTGCCATTTAAGATTTTAAAATTAATCAGATTAATTTTAGAACCCTAGATTAAATCAAGAACGATTACACTAACCTCTTGATGCACTGCAGTATGCATGCCTTTGAGATTCGTCTTCAGGACACCAAATGTTGTCCCTCTAGCTTGTCCACACCAAGAACACCTATGGCAGCCCTTGAACAGCCTCTAAAGCTTTTTCTATTAATTAGAAATTCAAGTTCTGCCTTTTAAGAGATTAGAGATGTAAACAGGACACTAGAAACAATTTCTAGTGTTCTTAATTCAAGAGATTGATGGCTAATCTCTTTGAATTGATGAGAGATGAAGAGAAATAGCTGGAGAGGCTCAAAGTGGCGTGACAAATGAGAGAAGAGGCTGCTGGTTATTTTTTCTTTTCATAACCACACTTAAATAGCTAGGTTAACACATTAAACCCTAGCCACATGTCACCTTTTGATTAGCTCTAGGTTTAAGTGACCCAATCACATTGTGCCAAGTGTCAAACCTATATTTAATCTTGATTTTAATCATCTTACATGATTAAAAAACATTTGGCAAGCTTATGTGTAATCCCATGTGTCACCATCTCATGGTGCCACGTGTCACACTGTGAAATGACCAAAATGCCCCTGTGTCTTATTTTTGAGTTCTTAACCCAAAATAATTATTTTCTTCTTCTAATTAATTTATAACAAATATAAATTAATTAATTAATCTCTATTAATTAATTTCTCATCAATTAAATTCATATTTAAACACATTAAATATAAATTTAATATATACTATACATCGATAATCTAGATTTAGTTTCAAGTCATGCTAGGGACTTTGCAATTTAATTGCAAACCAAACCTATTTAATTAATCAATTAAACTCTTTAATTAATTAATTAAATCATATTTAAATAGGTGATAACTTGTGTATGTGTGTGACTTACTAAGCTCATCACTAATTGGCAATGAGACATGATATCAACTCTTAATATCATCAGAACTCTTTCTTACCATAAATGATTTCTCTAAATCATTTTATGAACCTCATAAACCATGGTTAACACCTAGCATAGCATGCCATGGCCACCCAAATAGTAATAAGATTTACCTTAAATGAACATATAATCATATGTTATCATGCACTAGAATCTCTGCATTACAAAATCCCAACTCAAGTTTGAGTCATGGTTTATGTCAAACTCCATTTGCTATGAATATTATGTTCTCTTTTAATTTCAGTTCTTGATTAAAAGATTTTCTCATCGAAACTCTTTTACAATAAATCTATCTGTCTGGCCAGGAACTTGAAACATCAAGAACAATTAAATGAACATAGGATTTTATCTCTATTTATTTAGAGGAACAGATTCCATCTTGATCAACACCTACCTCCATATATAACTAGCAGGAGCCAACACATGCCCATATACCCATACATAGTACAAGTATAAAAGCAGTATCAAACTCAAACTACCTATATACAAGATAACTGTTCTATCTCATGTCTAAAGATTATATGCACTGATATGATTTATGACAAAACATTGATAAGAGTAAACTCCATGTGCTTGTCATAAGTGTCACTGGTTCGGCCTACTTATCATTTATAAGTGCCTATCATGTTTGTTATATGGCATGAGACTCACCATTCCATCTTATTTATATCTCATATAAATAACTTGGGAACAAACATGAATACAATCTTTCTGGATAAGTCATGTCCTTATTATGAAGTATCCTCGATTGTGAACCTATTTATGATACTTTGTGCTAGAAATATTGTCACTCATATTCTTAACAACTTAAGAATAATATTTCTAACAAAATATCAATGGACCTTTTCTATTACACATAAATATATTATGTAAATGGAAAAGTGGAAATGCCTTTATTAATAAAATTATGTACAAGATACATACTAAATGATATGCTCTAGGGCATACTACTAACAATCTCCCACTAGCACTAGAGCCATTCATTACAATATCTTATACCTATCTTCTTAAGATGTCGGTCTAACTGAAGTGTGACATAGGCTTAGTGAATGGATCAATCGGATTTTCAATGATGCTATTTTCGCATGGCTACATCGCCGCCCAACTATTTCTCTCATAATGTGGTAGCGCTTTCTATGTGTTTGGATTTGATGAGACCTTGGTTCCTTAGCTCGTATGATCGCTCCATTATTGTCACAGTAGTGGAACCGCTAACTCAATGGAAGGAACTACGTAAGTTCATCACGAACTTCTTTATCCAAACTTCTTTTGCAAAGATCTCGATGCAAAGAATATACTCACTTGAGTGGAATCTGCGATCGTGCTCGCTTGGAACTCTTCCAACCGATCGCACCTCCATTACAAATGAACACATATCGGTAGACTTTCTATCATCGATATCTGATTGAAAATCAGAATCAGTATAACCATCCAATTGCAAGTCTCCACCTCCATAAATCAAGAATAAATCCTTAGTTCTTCTCAAGTACTTAAGGATATTCTTGACTGCTATCCAGTGTTCTAAACCTGGATTGGATTGATACCTGCTAGTCAAACTAATAAAGATATGCGATATCTGGCCTAGTACACAACATTGCATACATTAAACTTCCAATAGCCGAAGCATATGGAATCCTGGCCATCTTATCTCTTTCTTCGGGTGTCTTTGGAGACATCTCTTTAGAAAGATGGATACCATGTCTCACTGGTAACAATCCTCTCTTGGAATCTAGCATGTTAAACCTCTTTAACACCTTTTCCAAGTATAGACTTTGGGATAAACCTATTATTCTTTTCGCTCTATCTCTATAGATGCGAATCCCAAGAATATAGGTTGCCTCCCCTAAGTCTTTCATGGAGAATGTATTTGACAACCATACCTTTATAGTTGTCAACATACCTGTGTCATTACCTATCAATAGCATGTCATCCACATATAAGACAAGGAAAGTGATAGCTCTGTCACTAACCTTCTTATATACACATGGCTCATCCTCATTTTTGATAAAACCAAAGGATTTTAATGGCTTCATCAAAACGGATGTTCCAACTCCTCGAAGCTTGTTTTAACCCATAAATGGATCGCTTTAGCTTGCATACCTTGGAACCATCTTGGGATTCAAATCCCTAGGTTGTTCCATGAAAATGTTTTCTTCAATGTATCCATTAAGAAAAGTTTTGACATCCATCCGCCAAATCTCATAATCATAGTATGCATTATTGCTAATAAAATCCTAATTGATTTAAGCATGGCAACAGCAGAAAGTCTCCACATAGTCTATTTCTTGCCTTTGGCGAAACCCTTTCGCTACTAGCATTGCCTTATAGGTCTCTACCTTTCCATCAGAACCAATTATCTTCTAGAAAACCCATTTGTTCCCTATAGGTACAATACCTTCAGGTGGGTCAACAAGATCCCAAACTTGATTCTTATACATGGAATCAATCTTGGATTTCATAGCATCAATCCATTTTGAAGAGTTTATATCTGATATAGCTTCTTCATAGGTAAGTGGATCATCTCCATGATCTACTTCTTCATGAGTAGACAACTCTTGTTCTTCTTCATGAAGAAAACCATATCTCACCGTGGGTGAGATACCCAGTTGTTCTACGAGGAACAAATTGTAGATGTTTCATCAATGGGTATAGGTTGACTAGATGGATTTATATCCATCTGATTTGTTGGTTGGTCAGAATTCTCAAATTCTAACTCTATTTGCCTTCCTTTGCCTCCTTCTTGAATAAACTGTTGTTCAAGAAATGTGGCATCTCTACTTATCACAACCTTTTGTGAAGTAGGCAAATAAAAATAATATCCAAAACTATCTTTTGGATATCTAACAAATCGACCTTTTACGATCCGGTCTCCAATTTATCGGTGTTCGACTTTTGATATAATTTGGACAACCCCAAATCTTAACATGCTTTAGACTTGGTTTTCTTCCATGCCATATCTCATAAGGTGTGGAAGAAACCGATTTTGACGGAATCCTATTCGGAATATACAAAGTTGATTCTAATGCAAATCCCCAAAAGAAGATTGGCATATCGGTATAGCTCATCATACTCGTACCATATCCAATAGGGTACGATTTCTCCTTCGATACACCATTCGGTTATGGCGTTCTGGAGGAGTCGGTGAGAAACAATGCCATGCTCTCTCAAGTATTCATCAAATTCAGTACTCAAATATTCACCTCCATGATCTGATCGAAGAGCTTTAATACTTTTTCCTATTTGATTTTCTACTTCAGATTTAAATTCCTTAAACTTTTCAAAGGATTCATGTTTGTATTTCATCAAATATAAATATCCAAACCTTGATTTATCATCAGTAAAGGTAATAATATAATGAAAGCCCCCTCTAGCCATTTCTTTAAACGGACCACATACATCACTATGTATTAATTCCAAAATATTTTCAGCTCTTAGCACTTGTCCAACAAAGGGTGATCTAGTCATTTTGCCTTAAAGGCAAGATTCACAAGTTGGAGTAGGCTCAGAGCCGAATGAGGATAGAATCCCCATTTTCTCCAATTTTGCAATCCTATCTTCTGCAACATGACATAACCTTAAGTGCCAAATATATTTTGAACTTGAGTTAGTTTTCACCATGGCATTGTATTCTTTTAGATTGCTATATTCTGGCTAGTGGAAACACTTTCTTACTGGCAATGGAAACACTTTCCTATTGGCAATGGAAACACTTTCCTGTTGGCAGTGGAAACACTTTCCTTTGCCTTCATCAGCTTTAGTCTTCCTTTTCTGTTTCGCTATTTTCTTAGAAGGACTGTGAATCGAGGTTTCTTTTTCTTATTGCCCTTCTTCTTGTTGGACTTTTCAAGTAAGAAGATGCAACCAAAGCTACCTCTTTTCCTTTATTGCTCAGCATATTCTTTTGGGCAATAACCAGATATTGAGTAAACCAGCTAAGGTGCATTCTGTTGAGTCATATGGAAATTTGTCACAAAATTCCCAAAAGACTCGAAGGGATCAAGGATCAAATCCGTTTGTAGTTGGAAATCCATGTTGAAGTCAAGATGTTCCAACCGCTCAATCACCGAATCATCTTATGGACATGATCCCCAACATTCTGTCCCTCGGACATCCTCATACAGAATAGTGTCTAAATATCTCATACCTAGCATTCTGCTGTGCTCACCATACAACTCTTGTAGGTGAAGGAGGATCTCACTCGCACTGCATGTTCTCATGTTGCTTCGTAACTCATTACTCATGGAAGCAAGCATGTAACACTTAGCTCTCATATCATGCTCCTTCCACTTGTCCAAAGTTTCATGTTCCTCTTGTGTGGCCTCTGGAGGTAAGGGACCAGAACATTTGAATCTAGAACATATCCTATATGTTCAAGGTTCGAGACAAGTTTCAAATTTCTTAGCCAATCGAATGATTAGGTCCTCAACTGTTGTGATCAAGTATGCTTGCAAGGATATTGGATGGTGGTGGTTGTTTTGTGCTCCTTTTATCGAGAAAAATAAGCTGCGAGAAAATAACCAGATTAATTAGTAAATGTATCATGTAATTAACCAAAATGATTATGGTCTTTTAATCAAATTGGTCCTCCCACTAACTTAGCGAATCCTACACTTCCAGAGTAGAAAACGGAAATCCTAGTTGGATGGATTTCTAGTGGGTGATTCTTATAATTCTATTGATCATCCTCAAGTACATCCATTATTGGAATTACAATAAACTATAAGTGAGCAACTCCTTGCCCATCACATCTCATGTGAGGTTCAATCCTTTACCTAGCCCCTAATGCTCAAAATCTCAGGTACATCCATTATTGACTTATCTTGCATTAGTTAAGTTGATCCCATTGAGCCAGTAATTGTGTAAATAATTTTAATGTCCTCAGGTACATCCAATATTGGCCACCAAACCATTTACATATTTACAACATCTCATGCTTAACAATTATTCTTAAGAAAATCTCTTAAATTAATTGCATCTCATGCAACTATTTAAAATTTCTTAAAATAATTGCCCCAATGGAGGGCCTATGTTATAATTACTTTAATTATAGTATTTCCAGCTTAATCATTTGTTTGGAAGATTTTATGGTCATTCTAATTACTATTAAGGTCTCAATTTGCACATTATCCATTTAGCATGCATATATCATATAATTGCATACATTCCCATACATCTCATGCATTCATGGATAAGCAGTAAATATGGTATGATCATGGACTTTCTAAGGGATTCAATTATGAGCCACCAAGAATTGAATCAGCATTCCTAGGTGCATTTAATTCATTCATTTTATAAGAGTTGCTGAAGGAGTACATAATCAACACTTGATATTGAATTCCTCCCACTGGTCCCACCAATGCTCTTGACCTCCTTGAACTTCTTGCAATCCAATATTACATAGTAATCCTTGGCATACCAAGGCGAATTTACAAGAACTTAAATAAATGAAATTACAACCCAAAAATATTACAAACTTAATAATACATGCCCAAAATAAATTAAAATAAATTAATTAATTTACAATCCCAAAGAAACATAAAAGAAATAAATCCAATCACATTGGTCTTTTATAGTCCATGATCATCCATCATGCATATCACTATTTAACAATTAAATAAAACATACATACTTAAATTAAATTGAATATCTCATATTCAACTTAAAAATCCAGATTTGAATATAATTCAAATAAATTTAAAAATTCAGATTTGAATCTCATTCAAACAAATTTAAAAATTCAGATTTGAATCACATTCAAACAACTTCAAAAATTCAGATTTGAATCACATTCAAACATTTTTTAAAAAATCAGATTTGAATCACATTCAAATTTTAAAAAATCATATCTGAATTTTATTGAATCAATTTTAAAAAATCAGATTTAAATATGATTCAAACAACTTTAAAAATTTAGATTTGAATCACATTCAAACAACTTTTAAAATTCAGATTTGAATCACATTCAAACAACTTCAAAAATTCAGATTTGAATCACATTCAAATATTTTTTAAAAAATCAGATTTGAATCACATTCAAATTTTAAAAAATCAGATCTGAATTTTATTGAATCAATTTTAAAAAATCAGATTTAAATATGATTCAAACAACTTTAAAAATTCAGATTTGAATCACATTCAAACAACTTTTAAAATTCAGATTTGAATCACATTCAAACAATTTTTAAAATTCTGATTTGAATCATAATTTAATTGTGTGATTAAAACTACTAATTAAACACTTTAATTAGTCAAAGAATAGGCCTTAGATAAGACAACAATTGCAGAATTAAAAGCCAAACCTTAAACCACCCATGGAACCAATGTTACCGCCACCAATGGTGGCTTCACCATGTGTGCCGCCACACCTCTTGATCCAACCAGCAATGAATCAATCATCTCATGATCAAATCACACAATTAAATCATTTAATCAACAATCTAAATGGCAAATATAGTGGCTCTGATACCAATTGAAGGAAGCAGGCGTGAAAAACACAATTTTATACCCTTGAATTCAAAAAAATGTGGCCTATGGTATCATGCATCATGCAAGATTTATTTTTCTCTATTTGATTTCAATGATAAACAACATATTAAATCTCTTTTAATAGTGTTTTGGATATGTATTTGCCATTTAAGATTTTAAAATTAATCAGATTAATTTTAGAAACCTAGATTATATCAAGAACGATTACACTAACCTCTTGATGCAATCGCAGGCGTGTCTGCCTTTGAAATTCGTCTTGAGGATACCAGATGTTGTCCCTCTAGCTTGTCCACACCAAGAACACCTATGGCAGCCCTTGAACAGCTCTAAAGCTTTTTCTATTAATTAGAAAATCAAGTTCTGCCTTTTAAGAGATTAAAGATGTAAACAGGATACTAGAAACAATTTCTAGTGTTCTTAATTCAAGAGATTGATGGCTAATCTCTTTGAATTGATAGAGATGAAGAGAAATAACTGGAGAGGCTCAAAGTGGCGTGACAAATGAGAGGAGAGGCTGCTACTTATTTTTCTTTCATAACCACACTTAAATAGCTAGTTTAACACATTAAACCCTAGCCACATGTCACCTTTTGATTAGCTCTAGGTTTAAGTGACCCAATCACATTGTGCCAAGTGTCAAACCTATATTTAATCTTGATTTTAATCATCTTACATGATTAAAAAACATTTGGCAAGCTTATGTGTAATCCCATGTGTCACCATCTCATGGTGCCACGTGTCACAATCGTGAAATGACCAAAATGCCAGGTGTCTTAATTTTGAGTTCTTAACCCAAAATAATTATTTTCTTCTTCTAATTAATTTATATCAAATATAAATTAATTAATTAATCTCTATTAATTAATTTCTCATCAATTAAATTCATATTTAAACACTTTAAATATAAATTTAATTTATACTACATCCAATAATCTAGATTTAGTTTCAAGTCATTCTATGGACTTTGAAATTTAATTGAAAACCAAACCTATTTAATTAATCAATTAAACTCTTTAATTAATTAATTAATTAAATCATATTTAAATAGTTGATAACTTGTATATGTGTGTGACTTACTAGGCTCATCACTAATTGGCAATGAGACATGATATCAACTCTTAATATCATCAGAACTCTTTCTTACCATAAATGATTTCTCTAAATCATTTTATGAACCTCATA
>NW_026614662.1:0-143027 GCF_030052815.1 Hevea brasiliensis
TAGTTTTGAAAGAGTTTATCGGCGAAAAGTATTTCCTGACACACCATAAGTTATAAAGCTAATTGGCGAGCCTATTTAATGTAAAGCAAGAGGACGTAAAGGTAAGATGCAGTAATGGAATTGCTCTAGATGAGGGCAAGGAGGTTACTGTTAGAAATTGCTAATGGATATTGTAATCAAAATAAGATTCGAATATCAGTGAATTCGAAATGGATAAAAGATAGGAAAGTTTGATCTATTGGGATGTATCGTAGTAACTATGCAATGTTCTTGATGTTTATACTGTAAGCTGCAGATTACAGTACTAACTTGAGATTATTGTGTAGAGCTACGTACTACCCGATAGTACACCTAGATGAGAATAGTTGCCAACGGCATCTGTTTTGGTATAGTTATGCCATGACAGAATTTAATTGTTAGAAATAAGTTTGAAAATCCTACTTAGAGATCTAAAACTCAAGAGTTAGAATATCGAAAGGTTATAGTTCAGTACAAAAGGAAGTAAGTTATAAAATATTGACAGATAAAAAGAGTTATGGAAGTAGAGATTTGAACAGTTGATTCATATATAGCAAAGAAATATTACGAATGTGAGGAAGACTGTGGACTAGAATGGTCAGAGGACTAATGACTGATGAATGATTCTAACATGACCTCAAGGGTCATTCAAGAAGGAACGTGAACCGAAATATTAGACAACACAATAGTAAGAGGAGATTAGTATTATACAAACAAATTAAATGTGGTATTAGATTGTTAAAAGTCTTATACAAATTTGGGGAAAAGAAGATTATACGATCATATAGATAGGAGAAAATAAACGTATGACTATTGTAAGATAGCTATTGGGTAAAATTTCGTGGACCAAATTTATTTAAGGGGGGGAGAATTGTAACACCCCTAAGTTCGGTAGTGCGTTCTGCTGTTCCGGTGACCAGTCTTTGTCGGACAGCTAGGATGCCTAGAACCACACTTCAATGAGAGTGAGGAGACATAAAATAATGAAATACAAGAAAAGAAAGTACAAGAAAAACAAAGGAAAAATGATAGCAAAGAAATGTGATCAAGTTAAGCAGTAGGAAACCTAGCGATGGGTGACATGCAGGAAGTCACGGCGTGGACCGTTGACTAGCCCTGGACTGCGGGGAACCCTGGAAAACATTTTTAGGACTTAAATAGAACCTTGTTGAAGAATAAATCTCATTGAAAGATCAAAGAAAAATTAAATAATTAGTACAAAGAAAAGTGAGAAATCGAAAAACAGACAAAACCCAGTATTACCGAAAAATCGGGAACGTAACTTGACAGGGCATTATGGTCATTTGACACCGAATTGTCTTTTGACCTAAATGTCCATTAAAAATAAATAATATTACACTTAGAAAATAAAATGAAAAATTAGTTTAATGGTACTTAAAGTAAATAGTTAAAATCATGGGTTAATGTGGGATTAAGTGAACAATTAGATTATAAAATGATTAAATTTGTGAGTGGACCACTAATGCATAAATTAAATACATAATAGGGCAGCTGTAACTCCACTAAACCAACAGAAATATTCATCTTCTCCAAAGCATTCAAACTTGCCGAATTGAAGGAAAGGAGAAGAACTCCATGGGCGTTTGCATGCAAGCTTGATCCATCCTCCATTTTCAACTCCAATCTCTTAGGTTCCTTCATGAAACTTTGTCTACACATCACAAGGAAGATATTGACACCAAATTTGAGAAGTTTGGTGAAGGTTTAGCAAGTTACAATTAAAGGTAAGTTTACATTTTTGAGAATTCCTTTGTTAAACTTTATGTTCATGTTATGGGTGTTAGTTTTGTGAAGGAAATTTTAAAGTTTAAATAGTTATTGAGATAGCCATTTTTGGACAGCCATGGGGTCACGCATTTAATGATATATTATGCATATAATTGATGAGAAATAATGTTGATCATGGTGATTTAATATCCTAGTGAATTGTTTCACATATATATGGTGATTTATGCACTTGGATGGGAATTGGTAAATTGTAGGGCACTTTGATGTTGAAGGACAATTTTCGGCAGCTTGGGAACACTTGAGTAAATGTATGTATTCATGGAAGTGTAGGCAGAATATTGACCTAGAAGGATTGATGGATATGTATGGAGATTGATATTGTAAAGTGTATGTAAGATTTGTAATGGTTAGGTGTGAATGTAATGGTACTTAGAACTTGTAAATTTGAATTATATTTGGTGTGTTGAGGGTAATTGTAATCTGCCCAAAGTAATGTTAGTGTAAAGTAGAACATGCTTTTGGTAATGTACCAAAACAGATTGGTAGAGAAGTAAACAAATTGCAAGGTAAATGTGTGTAATTGATGTGTGTTAAGCAAAGTAACCAAGGGCAGTGTACATTTTAGCCAATAAGTTTAAATGTGTAACCTCAATTGGTATGAGACCAATTGGAGGTGGAACTAGGCACAAAATGTGCCAACTTTCATTGAGAGAACATACCAAAATTCTGCTTGCAAGGTGATGTGAAAAATGACCAATTCGGATTAGGTACACTTGAGACCTAAAAACTGACCATTTGGGCAGCAGTGTGTGTTTAGGCCATAACTCACTCAAAACAGGTCCAATTGACCTGAAATTTTGACCAAGAATAGTTAAGACCCATACCTACAAGTCTTATGAAGACACCAAAACCCAGAAATGACCAGAAGCAAGTCAAAAAGCTTGCACAAGTTCGGGTCCAAAAACTGGCCAAACCAAAGTTGACCAAATTGACCAAAAATTGACCTAATTTGATACCAATTGACCAGCAATAGTATAATGACCATAACTTGGTCTACTTAACTCGGATTGACCTGAAATTTTGCCCCGCGTGCAATAAGACATAGATCTACAAGTTTGTAGTTTTGACTGAAACCCGAAAACCGAGGGAACTAGGTCGTCCGGCTAGGTTAAATTAGTATCCCGAAATCCAGCAATTTGCAATAAAATGCAAGAAAATGCAATATACATAGAATTGAGTTTGGTAACACGTACAAACCTAAAACCCTATCGAATGTGACATATTAATGACACCAAAACCTAATTTACCTAAAACGCATCGAGGGTTGGTATATTAGGTGATTAAGCAAATAAAGGTATTCAGTGAATTGTTTATCGAACATTATCGTTAGAGGCAAATTAATTTAGCACTGAAACACTTCAAATTGTGTTTCCCAGTTAACAAGGACTCAGCAAAAGGGAAAGAAATACTGAGTCAAGACCAGGAGACAAATATCAGAGGTTTGTGCACAACAACTATTTCTCTTGAATTTTTCAATTGAAATAAATATTGACTATTTGTATATTATTGTTTTAAATTGTGGAAATGTGTTTGATGGACAATTATTGATTGAAAAACATTGTGAATGGTTTGAAACTGTGAAAAATTGTTTGAATGATATTGATGGATACTTATTGATTGAAAAGCACTGTAAATGGTTTTTGTGGAAATTGAAGTGAATTACGAATTGTGTTGCCAATTTGTGAATGAAATTATAACTTTGGAAATTTATTGGATTCTTACGGATCATTTGAATAAAATGTTTGGAATTGTTTTGACTCACAATTGGCATGACACTGATACTATGTTCCTCCTCCATTAATGGGGTGAGTGTGATTATTCCTCCCTCTTTGACTTATCAGTCTGGGGTGAGTATGATTATGTTCCTCCCTCTTTGACTTATCAGTCTGAGGTGAGTGTGGATGAGTACTCATTATATAGCTAGCTTCCTCCCTCATTGATTTCGATTATTGGGGTGAGTGTGTCTTGTCGTGGTGTACAACACGGCATGTACGAAAAAAATTGTGTCATGGCTCAAATTGTGATATTGATTGGCAACACTGTATTCTGCAGTTATTTGATCGAATTGTGATATTGATTGGCAACACTGTATTCTTCAGTTATTTGATCGAATTGTGTTATTGATTTACAAAACGATATTATTCAGTTATTTGATCGAATTGTGTTATTGATTTACAAAAGCGATATTATTCGATTATTTGATCGAATTGTGTTATTGAATTGCAAAGCGATATTATTGATTATTTGATCAAATTGTGATATTGATCGGCAACATCTGTGTTATTCATAATTTGATCAAATTGTGTATGAATTGGCATATCTGGTATTCTTAAACTATTTGACTAAATTGTGTTATTATGAATTTTGATAAGTTGTGAATTGGAGTTTAAATTCCTTATGACATCCATTGTCTTGAATTTAACTATGGTTTTACGTATCCACTATTTATATGGTTTATGAGTTGTGATTTAAAGTTGTATTTGGTTAATGTTGTGCACCACTGAGACATTGTCTCAGCGATAGATTTTTATTGTCATAGGTAGACAGACAGATAGAGGCGAGACTAAGGTCTAGTACCATGCTTGAGAGATTTTTGGGTATAATGAGTATATCGCATTTTGTATTTTGTAATGTAATGTATATTCACTGTATGTATATTTTGTTTTTGGTTTTGAGCAGTTGCAAATTCAAATTGTACCTTGAAGTTGTAAATTAATTATGAGCTATTTGACTTGTAAAAACTGTATTATATTTCCTTATCTCAGACTTTGAAAAATTTCTATGGAATTGAGTTGATAAATTGTTGTGTTGAGAAATGTATTGAAGTTGAGATTTGGAAAATTATTGAAGTGTCTTTTTACAGGATTTCTGAAGAACTGTTTTATCCAATATACAGATGGCACTTTGCCAAAATTTTTACAGAAATTCCAAATAAATCAAATGAGTTAATTGTTTTACTTCAGTTCACAAAAGTTTTTAACACCTGTAAATAGTGCTCACCACTGTAAAAGAAGTAAGAAAAGTTTTTAAAAATCCCTTGTAGTGTACTTAATGGGTTATCAGTAGACGAAGTTGGTAATTCATTAGGTATACTATGGGATCATGTTATGCCTTACAGAGGGGTAGGGTGTGACATTTTGGGTTTTGGTCAAATCATCAATGTTGTAGATCTATATCTTATGGAAGTTTTGCCACTGGTTTCATTGGATTTGGGATTTTATAGTCCAACTTATGGCCATTTTTCCAAAACTGGTCGGGTGAGCTTTAGTCTAGAAAATTCTGGGCAGAATGGTTCTGGTCAGTTTGGTGACCTCACTTGGGCCAGCAATTTGATTTAGTTAGGGGCATTTCTGGGCTGGGTGTTCTGAATGAAAGTTGTAGTCCTATATCTAAGCTTTCCAATGATATAAAATTCAGGTCATTTGGACCTGTCTAGAGAGACTTATGGCCAAATGAACACGTACTATTTATTTGGTTATTTTTCTAGGTTCAGTGTTTGGATATCCAGATTGGGACAGTAAATTGACCAAGATTTTGACAGAATTTGAGCAGGGTTTTCTTCATAAAAAATGGGGTATTTTGAGTCTAGTTTCACCTCCAATTGGCCTTACACCAATTGGAGTCACACAACTTTAGTTATAACTCAAAAAAGACACTCGACTCATAGGTCCGAATTTCTTGCATAAGAGAAGCACTCCCTATATTCATTCCTCCTTACTCCCATACTACAATTTGTCATTCATAGCACTTCAATTAGTCAACAATCAATCTCAACAATTCAAGCTCTAACAATTACGTAAAAACCCTAAATTTATGATCAAACCCTAATTCAATATTTCCAAATCAAGCATACACCCATGTAAGTCAATTCCCAACACATTAAACTTCATTAATCAACTTTCCTAACCAATTTAAAACTATCAAACCATTAATTTCACTGTCTGAATTTAGTAACTTCATATCCTCATGAATTTCTTTTAATTTTATGTCAATTTAACTTATTTTAGCAAGCTTTTCATGTTTATAAAAGAAAGAGAAGTGAATAGTGCACTAACCTCTTTGACCACTTTCTTGGCTTGTTAAAACTTTGAATTTTCTTCACTTTATGACAATCAAAATGTTCCTCTTGATGTGGGGATTAATTTTTGTGAAGGGTATTTAGGGTTTTATGGAAGAAAACTTGGGGAAAATCAAGGTAGAAAATGAAATAATAAAAAGAGTATGGAAGAAGAGGGAATCGGCCATGGAAGCCAAAATGAAGAAGATGACTAGTTTTGATGAATTTTGTCTGATTTTAAACTCTTTCTTATCCCTTTTAATTGTGTGTTAATTGCCCATTGGTTATCTCTTTTTATGATGTCATTATGACATCATATAAACTTATGTCATAAATGTTAATTTTTCTTCTTTCATTTCTTTTTTTTTTTACTCATTTTTAATTTAAGTTTCCTCAATATTAATTCATATTTTAAGCCATATAATTGATTTACTTAAATGGACAAGTTGGTCAAAAATCGTCTCTAAAGGCAAAATGACCAAAATGCCCTCCATTTAGCTTAACAAGCTAAAATTGTCTGTACCTATTATTTTAATTCTCCTTGTGTTTTCTTAGCAATTTATGGTCATCGAACCCTCAATAACTCTTCATCGAAGTCCCAGGAATTATTTCACAGGGTTCCACACAGGTTTGGGGTTGCTAGCTGTCTTTACAATAGCTTCCTATTAAGGTCACCCATCACTGTAACTTCGGCTCGTTTAACTCACTTGCACTTCATTTCTATTATTTTTCCTTGATTTTACTTAGTCTTTATTTAGTCAATTTATGCCTCCTCAATCTAGTTGGAGTGTAGTTCCAGTCATCCTGTCTGTTCGGACAGACGTTAGTATCCGGAACAGTAGAATGTATGGACTACCTAAAGTGAGGGCATTACAAACTCCCCCTCCAATAAAAATTTGGTCCTTGAAATTTACCCGGTGTAAATAATCAAGGCACTACTATCTCTTTAGCCTGTTTTACTAGTTCTGGTTTTACATTCTTATTCTTAACTAGTTCTGTACCTATCTACTTTTATCTTATACACAGGGTCTATTATTACATACACTAAAATATTATAATGAAAAATATACCTCTGACAGCATCTACCAGCTCTGGCTCCTCCTGTGCCCTCATAACATATACACGAGGTGCTACGCGGGCCTCGGGTCACTCAATGGTCTCAGAAGCTGGTCTTTGTGATGTACCTGTCACCTTTGGCCTTGTAGGTCGTCTACCCCTCTGAGCTACAAGGCCAGATCTCTCAGTCAGTGGTGGGGCAGTGGGAACGCTCCTATGGGGACAATCCCATAGAAAATGGTCAGTAGCTCCACATCGGAAGCATCCTGGGATCAACAACCAGCACTCTCCTTGGTGCCTCCTCTCATAGTAGGTGCATAATGGTATGAAGGTAAATCCCTCTACTACGGTGCCTGGAGAACTCCCCACTGATGCTTTGGACTGTCCTCCTCTCTGTGTAAACTGAGACCTCTGTCTCTGGCCCTGGCCTGGTGAACCCTTAGGCTTCTTACCCTCAGAAACTGGTGTACTGGACTAACTATGCCCAAAACTCCTTTTTCGCTTTCTATCTCTCCAGGTTTGCTCATCATTTTGTACTCTTTCTACATTTAGAGCTACAGCCACTAATTTGGAGAAGTCCGTACACTCATGTGACATCACTATAAGTCTAATATTGTCGTTCAGTCCATCCACAAACCTACAGCACCTATCTACCTCTGAAGGCATTATCTCCCAAGCATATCTACCTAACCTCACAAACTCCCTCTCATACTCAGAGACCATGAGCTGTCTCTGCCTTAGAGTTAAGAACTATCTCCTTCTGGCCTCTAAGTATATGACTAATATACTTCTTCTTGAACTCAGTCAAGAAGAAATCCCAAGTAAGTGCTGTTGGCTGCACTGCTCTAGACACTATATCCCACCACTGATAGGCTTCTTCCTATAATAATGACAGAGCGCACTCTAGCTTCTACTCTAGTGTGCAGTGTAGTTGCTTCAATACTCTCTCAGTCCGCTCTAGCCAATGCTCAGCAGCGGCTGGGTCATCCTCCTTCTTACCCATAAAGTCGACGGCCCCATATTTTCTCAGCTTCTTTAGTGTGGACCACTATACTAGTTGTGGCTGTGGCTGCGGCTGCTGCTGTGGAATGGCCCCGATAAAGCATCTGGGTCATCTCCTCCAAGAATGCCTGTTTTGTTTTACCCGCAGCACCATGTGACAACTCCTCTCTCCTGCCTCACTCTTGACTAGGAGTAGGTGTATGACTACCAACCTCCTCCTCCTCCAGTCTGTAAGACCCTTGCTCTGAAGGATTAGACTCCATCAATCCTATAAAACAGACAAAGAATAGATCTGCATTAGTGTCACCTCGACTCCTAAATCAGGGCTCATGAATGTTATGCACACTATATCTTTCTGTCTACCTATGCCTAGGAATGCCTAAACCTTTGCTCTACTATCAATAAATATAACACCCCTCACCTGTCTACAGCGTAGCCGAGCAAGGTGTGCTACACTTGGTGCCGGAGTGCCCTATTCTGTCTTGTCGTGTACAATATTAATTCAATTATATTATATTACGTGTAGAAATTTTTTTTTATTCCATTTCATTTTTATGGAGACCCAGACAGAGTCTCCTCTGTTCTATTAGTGCATGGTGGGTTTTGTCACACCCTACTCCCCTGTAAGATGTAACATGATCCTGTAGTACACCTAATGAATTACCGTACTTCGCCTACCGATAATCCATTAAATATACTACAAGGGATTTTCAAACAATTTTCATGAAATTTAAATCATCGATTAAAATCTGGTGTTATAAAATTTTTTTCAAAATTTTGGCAAAGTGCCGGTTATATTTTGAGAAAACAGTTCTTCAAAACTTGCAAAGAACACACTCCCAATATGTTTTCTCAAATACAACTTCAATAACTTCATTTGAACCCATAATTCAAATCTCAATAATCAAATCAATCTCCTCATTAAAGAAACATTTCATTGATTACAAGACTCAAAATTAATATTACAAAACTATTCAGATAAATGAAATCCCAAATTTACATTTACAATAATTTACATTTAATTACATACCAAAATATTTTACAAGAGTTTTTATACAACTGCTCAAATAATTTACAAACATATTATTACATGCATATATCAAAACTTATGTACATGGGTATATCTATGATATACCTGGAGCTGATCTGAATGTGTCTTCAAAGAAACTTACTCACTGCTCTATGCTCTTCTTACCTACGACAGCATACAAAGCTATCGCTGAGTGGTGAACTCAGTGGTGCACAACTATAATTTAAAACATAATACAATATACATTGACAAAATTTACAGCAAATAATTTGGAAATCTGAATACTCATCAAATTCCAAAACTCAAAATATTCATTGCCAATAATGTAAATCATTTGTATGAAATGACTTTGATCACGAAATTCAATTTATCAAATCATGACTAACCATTTAAGGTAGTTCCAACAAAATCAATTATACATAAATCATAATTGAAATCACAATTCTTTACTATTCAAAAACATTCTGTATTTCAAAAACCATGTTGTATCTCAAAAACCATGTTGTATCTCAAAAATCATGCTGTATCTCAAAAATCGTGTTGTATCTCACTAACTATGCAAGACTAATCCGAAAGGGTCATATTCGAAGTGATTCTAACTCCCTATGGTCAAGGAGGTCGAATCAAATTCTAACTCCCTATGGTCGGGGAGGTCGAATCATCGTGCACAGTACACACCACAATAATGAATCTTCCGCAAGGGCCATAACGATAAAAAACTTAGATCTAACCTCAAATCAGAGGAAAATCTAAGCCTGTGCACGTACCATGGTAATCAAAACACAACTAATGCCATTGTCTTCTCAACAAATGAGAGAGACGGGTAATAACCTAGTCAAGCATCTATAGTGATCTAAAACAATATCACAATCCTTTTACTGAGCATAAGTCACAATATAATTCAATTCAAATTCAATTCCAATATCCAATAATTTTTATGCTCATTACAATTCAAATCATAAATTTGCATTTTCCATGAAAATTACCATCACAATTCAAAACATGTTCTATCACAATTTTCCAAAACATAATTTATTCAATCCATAACAATGCTTAATACTTATGGAAATACCATTTCACAAAGCTAAATTCATACATACTATAACAATTTCAATAATCATTGAATTAAATCCAATGCTTGTTAAACATAATACATAAGAAAAGTATGTCATTTAATCATATGAAATATTCAAAACAAAATCAGTTAAAAACTAGTTGTGCACAAACCTTTGATAACTGTCTCTTGGCTCTGACTCAATGTTTCCTTCCCCTTCCATGAGTCTTTGTTAACTGAGAAACACAATTTTAAAGTGTTTTAGTACTCATTTAAACTGTCTCTAGGAATAAGGTTCAATAATTAATTTATCGAATTCTATTATTTCCTTGGTCAACCTAAGATGTCAACCCTCGATGCAGTCTAGGTGAATTAGGTTTTAATGTTACCAATATGTCACATTTGTAGCCTTTTAGTATTGGTACATGTTACTGAATTCATTTCCATATATATTGCGTTTTATTGCAATTTGTCGGATCCCGGTATATTAATTTGACCTAGCTGGATGACCTAGTTCCCTCAGCTTTCGGGTTTCGGTCGAAACTACAAACTTGTAGATCTATGTCTTATTGCACGCGGGGAAAAATTTCAGGTCATTCTGAGTTTACTAGACCAAGTTATGGTCATTTTACTATTGCTGGTCAGAATGTACCAAAATTGGTCACTTTAGGTTATTTTAGGTCAATTTTGGTTCGGCCAGTTTTTGGACCCGAAATTGTGCAAGCTGTTTGACTTACTTATGGTCATTTCTGGGCTTTGGTGTCTTCATAAGACTTGTAGATATATGTCTTAACTATTCATGGTCAAAATGTCAGGTCAATTGGACCTGTTTTGAGTGAGTAATGGCCAAAATACTAACTGCTGCCCAAATGGTAAATTTTCAGGCCTTAAATGCACTAATCCGGATTTGGTCACTTTTCAAGTTACCTTACAAGCAGAATTTTGGTAAGCTTCCTTCATGAAAGTTGGCACATTTTGTGCCTAGTTTCACCTCCAATTGGTCTCATACCAATTGGAGCCACACACTTAAGGCTCTAGGCCCAAAACATAAACTGCCCTATTGCATTTTGTTGATTATTCATCAAAGGATACTTTTAACAATTACCAAACTACACATTCATGCAAATTCTGGTTTGTACCATAACCTAAACATAATTCACAACATATTGTTGGTCATTTTGGCAGCTTACAATCACCCTCAATATGCACCATTTAGCACAGAATTTTTCAAGCTCAAATTACAACAATTCAATCACTTAACCCAGCTCATTTACATGTCCAACCTCACACCATCATACATATACCCAAGCTGCCATAACAACTATCACAATTCAAAATTAATATTCTATAAACCAAACATGAAATAATATCCTTATGGTTCACAAAACCAAGCTGCCGATTCATACATTACAGTCCATTAATTTCCAAGCTTCCAAATTCAAGTACACATTCACATATACTAAGTATACATCACCCAAATTAATTCCTACACACATAAACATTTAATCAACCCTTTAATCTACCATTTACAAGCAAGAATAAACTGTCCTCAAGGAGTTTTCATGGTTGCCAAAAATACACCTCTCCCTTTAAACATCAAACCTCAAAAATCTCTCCATAATTCAAGTACCCATAACATTCTTACTAACTTTAATGAAGCAATAACCAAAAAACACAAACTTACCACTTTGGAAACTCTTCAAAATCTCTCCAAAACTTGGTCTTCTTGTTGCCTATCTACTGTCCAAGGTGTATGGACAATCTTTAATGGAGGAAAGTGCCAAGAAAGGAGCTTGAATCTCACATGCATGGAGCTTCAAACCATGCGTCAATGGAGTTTTTTTGGGAGCAAATTTCTGCTGGTTCTAAGGTTGAAGATGAAGATGTGTATTCTGCCCAAGATGATGAGTTAGTGGTCCACTTTGATGGGTGAGTGGAGCACTAAGCTTAAATTAAATATTAGTTTAATATAAGATTTCATTTTCCCACATTAAGCTTCCCATTTTTGCTATTTACATTAGGTACTAATAATTTAATTTTTCATGATATTTTTCAAGTGTAATATCATTTATTTTTAATGGACATTTAGGTCAAAAGACAACTCGGGGTGTCAAATGACCACAATACCCCTGTTCGGGTTGCATTCCCGAGTTTTCGGTAACACCGGGTTTTATCCGTTTTTCGATTTCTCACTTTTCTTTGTACTAATTAATTAATTTTTCTTTGATATTTATAATGGCATTTATACTTCAATAGACATTTATCTAAGTCCTAAAAATATTTTCCAGGGTTCCCCGAGGTCCAGGGCTAGTCAATAGTCCACGCCGCGACTTCCCGGTGCGGTCACCCATCGCTAGGGTTCTCGGCTCGCTTAACTTGGGTACATTTCTTTGTTATTATTTTTCCTTTGTTTTTCTTGTATTTTCTTTTCTTGTATTTCATTATTTTATGTCTCCTCATCCATATCTAAGTATAGTTCTAGGCATCCTAGCTGTCTGGACAACATTGGTCGTCAGAATAGTAGAACGCACTACCGAACTTAGGGGTGTTACAGGTTTCATGTTACCTGTTAAAATAATTTATATCCTTTACATCTATTCATTCATCATACAATTTATATCCTCATGCTCATACCAATTTTCAAGAAAATAAAATACTTTGTTTCATTCATACAAAGTTAAGTACAATATTTACAATTTATATACAATCCAAAATTATTTACATCATTTAATTAAATACAATGCCAAAATGCAAAATCTAATATGTATATGAGCCCTACCAAAAAGACTGATGAGGTGACAACCCACACTGTAGCAGATCTGGTCCAAGTCCGGTCTAGACCCTACTGTTGCTATTGCTCTCCAGTACCTATGTGTGGTAAGAACCAACACACTAAGCATATTACTTAGTGGTGCATAAATTGAAATAAAAATATCGAAATAATTGAAATAATTATCCTACGTATAACATTATAAATAAATATACAATTATATGAATTTACAGTCTTTTACATGTTTATAAAGCTTTGGAAGCAATTAAGTTAATCGGGATCTTTTTATTCATGTAATTTATATTTGATCTTATATACTTTATATTAATGGTTCTCTCATATACTTGTTTGAATTTAAAATTTTATCTCTCATAACTGTGTCTAAGTAACCTATGACAGACTATAAAGACTGGATACACGAGAGTATACTAGTTAGACATCCGTATGTCCATCCAGTACACAATAGTCATGCCAGGCACAAGGCCAGCGAGCAAGCATAAGCTAGTAATAATGAAAATTGGCACCATGGCCATTGGGCAGGTATAAATCTAGTAGAACAATCATCTTAGATATATGTTGTCTGTCAATGATTATCCCTGTGGGCAGTACTGCAATCTGTAGTCCCTAATTGGTATACCAATCAATCCAAGCTGTATAAATGAGTCTAGGTATACTTTGGGTAGAATAGTATTTATAATTTTATTAATTCGTGTTATTTTTATGCTTTACAATTTATTCTAATTCATTTCATCTCATATGCCTAGCTATTTTATGGACCTTTCTCAAGGACCAGATTTAGTGTCTTCAATTCATCTAACCAATTGGCCAAGATGTGGCCACTGTTTGGCTATACTTCCTTCATGGAAGTTGTCCCTCTATGTCTTGTCTTTGTTTTCCCTTTTGAAACATGTCATTTGAAGTTTTAAAACTCAAGTTATGATCAAATAACCATAACTGGTTCACTGTCTTTTTCTGGGTCCAGAATTTGATAGATTCTGGAGTCTATCTTGGTTTAATTAATTGGATATGCTACAGTCATTTTTAGGCCTAATTTTCTTCATAAAAGTTATTACCCTATGTCTTATGGTCACTCAGAAATTTTAATTACAATTTTCCAAATTTCGTAGAATTAGTTATGGCCAAATCACTGGCTTGGACTCAGGTACCCTATGTCCTCAGGGTCCAGGTTCAAGTCAGTAAATTTGACCTCCATTTTAGGGTTCTTATGTTCATAATTTGAGGACCATGTATAAAACAAAGTTGGATCCCTATTTCTTAGGGTTCCATATCAGTATGGCTCATCCTAATTAGAGTTTTCTAGCAGTAGATATGACTAAATGAGTGTTCTGGGGTCAAATGGTCACTTAGGAAATTTCCAGAATTTACACACTAAATTAACCTAGTCAATTGACCTAGTTCCCTAGGTTTCTGGGTTTTGGTCAAATCATCAATGTTGTAGATCTATGTCTTTTGGAAATTTTACAACTAATTTCATTGGATTTGGGTTTTTATAGAACAAGTTATGGTCATTTTACAAAAACTGGTCGGGTTAGCTTTAGTCCAGGAAATTCTGGGCAGAATGGTTCCGGTCAGTTTGGTGACCTCATTTGGGCCAGCAATTTTATTTAGTTAGGAACAGTTCTAGGCTGGGTTTTCTAAATGAAAGTTGTAGTCCTATGTCTAAGCTTTCCAATGGTATAAAATGCAGGTCATTTGGACCTATCTAGAGGGAGTTATGACCAAATGAACACGTATTTTTCATTTGGTCATTTTTCTGCATTCAGTGTTTGGATATCCAGATTGGGACAGTAAATTGACCATGATTTTGATAGAATTTGGGCAAGGTTTCTTCATGAAAAATGGCAAATTTTGAGTCTAGTTTTGCCTCCAATTGGCTTCACACCAATTAGAGTCACACAACTTCAGCTATAACTCAAACAAGACACTGGACTCATAGGTCCGAATTTCCTGCATAAGAGAAGCACTCCCAATATTCATTCCTCCTTACTCCCATACTACAATTTGTCATTCATAGCACTTTAATTAGTCAACAATCAATCTCAACAAGTCAATCTCTAATGATTATGCAAAAACCCTAAATTTGTGATCAAACCATAATTCAATATTTCCAAATCAAACATACACCCATGCAAGTCAATTCCCTACACATTAAACTTCATTAATCAACTTCCCTAACCAATTTGAAACTATCAAACCATCAATTTCATTCTTATTCTAGGGCTGCCAAAATTTAGTAACTTCATATCCTAATGAATTTCTTTTAATTTCATGTCAATTTAACTTAATTTAGCAAGCTTTTCATGTTTATAAAAGAAAGAGAAGTGAATTAGTGCACTAAACTCTTTGACCACTTTCTTGGCTTGTTAAAACTTTGAATTTTCTTCACTTTATGACAATCAAAATATTCCTCTTGATGTGGGGATTAATTTTTGTGAAGTGTGTTTAGGGTTTTATGGAAGAAAACTTAGGGAAAATCAAGGTAGAAAATGAAATAATAAAAAGTGTATGGAAGAAGAGGGAATCGGCCATGGAAGCCAAAATGAAGAAGATGACTAGTTTTAATGAATTTTGTCTCATGTTAAACTCTTCCTTATCCCTTTTGTTAATTGCCCATTGGTTATCTCTTTTTATGATGTCATTATGACATCATATAAACTTATTTCATAAATATTAATTTTTCTTTTCTTTCATTTCTTTTATTTTTTTTTCTACTCATTTTTAATTTAAGTTTCCTCAATATTAATTCATATTTTAAGCCATATAATTGATTTACTTAAATGGATAAGTTGGTAAAAAATCGTCTCTAAATGCGAAATGATCAAAATGCCCTCCATTTAGCTTAACAAGCTAAAATTGTCTGTACCTATTATTTTAGTTCTCCTTGTGTTTTCTTAGCAATTTATGGTCATCAAACCCTCAATAACTCTTCACTGAAGTCCTAGAAATTATTTCACAGGGTTCCCCACAGGTTTGGGATTGCTAGCTGTCTTTACAGTAGCTTCCCGTTAAGGTCACCCATCACTGTGACTCCGGCTCGTTTTACTCACTTGAACTTCATTTCTTTTATTTTTCCTTGATTTTAGTTAGTCTTTATTCAGTCAATTTATGCCTTCTCACTCTAGTTGGAGTGTAGTCCTAGTCATCTTGGCTATCTGGATAGACGTTAGTCACCGGAACAGTAGAATGTACAGACTACCTGAAGTGAGGGCGTTACAATTCATTCATAAATTTTGAGGTCCCAAAACATAGTTTTATTATTTATGAAGCATACATAGTATTACGCTATTACCTAGGCTCAGGAAGGCTCATTAAAATACGATGGCATCTTTTGAGATACTCATACAATCTCATTTCTTATCTCGCAGGGTTGAATGTCTTCAAAGCGTATTTGGATTCAGGCAACAGTTCTTGTTTCCCTTGTGCTATCATCTTTTCTAACTGGTCGACATTCCCTTGCAATTCTTGGTAAAGGGTGGCTTGTCTGTCCTTTTCCTTTCTTTTTTTGGCACACTCCTTTGAGATATCATTGATTAATTATGTCTGATCTTTAAGTTCATGCTTCCTCCTTTTATTTTCTTGCTGGTATTCTTCTACCAATATCTCATGATATTCTAGTTTTTCTCGTAATTTGCTGTTTTGCATCTCCTTCTCCTTTACTGTGTTTTGGAGCGAAGCCTTCTCTTTCTCCCACTGGGTTTTTCACCTCTCATATTCCATTTCTGCAGCAATCATCTCTTCTCTAACTCTCTTTGCTTCCCTTTACAATGCTTACTCTTAACTTTCTAATCTTTTTATGCGCTGTTTCAATTGCTAGTTCTCAGTAGTCAAATTTCGAAGAGGGCTACTCGATCTGATATCACCTCTTTCCAAACAGACTTCTTAGTGAGATATACTTTTCTCAGACCCTGCTAGTTTGGAGATTTGATATTCCTTGTCTCTCCAGTTTCTCCATAAGGAATATTCCTCAGTTGTACTTAGCCCTTTAGGTGACTGTTCCATCTAGGTCACCTCTTCCCAGGATTTGCTCAAAGCCTTCAATTCATCTTCTCTGCATGGTTAATGATAGAAATGAGTTTGACGGAATCCTTCAGTATTAGGAACAAATTGAGTCAAGCCGAATTGCCTCATTATCATAGCTGGGATGTAGCTTGTGCATCCGGTTAGCCCTATCAACGGTACAAAATGATGACCTCCCATGCTGATTAAAATGGATTGGCCCGTAGTCCACAACTTCCTCCAACAATAATTGTGATTACTAAAATTCATAATCTGCTCTTACCATTATTGTTCATCCCTTTTTCTAATTACTAACTTCACCATCTTTTCAATAATGAGTTGGTCAGAGTACCAGGTCAGCCCCTTAGTTTCTAGTGAACAAATATGACTGAGGATCCAAAGATACAGCAGTGGGATGCAGCACTTAATGATTCCCTTACCCTGATGACGGCAATATGTCAAGGTCAAGAAGGTCTCGGCATGAATAGTAGGTATTGGATTGACATTCTGCTTCTCCACCACCCAAAATAATTCTGTGACATTATGGGTAACAATTCCCAGAGGTCCGGGGAATAAAACTAGTCCATAAATCCCCAGAGCTAAAATTGATAAAGCCTTATCCCATTTCTCACTCTGAATGTGCTGGTCCAATTACTTCTTAATGTAGATCCAAGGCCACCCACGCGAGTTTCCCTTAACGGTTTCTTTTACTCTAGCTTCCTTTGCTGGGACTCCTATTATGTGCACGAACCGTTTCCATGTTTGTCTACGATCAAGGTGGAGATAAATACGATTCTGAGCTACATAAGGGATTTCCAGCAGCGTCTGATATTCTTCTACGGTAGGTGTTGTGTCGACATCATTGAAAGAAAATACCCTATAATTGGGATTCCAAGTAGACAACATGGCTTTTAGTGCTGGAGCCTATGCTTTGACCCGTATCAAGGAGGCAATCTTTCCATATTTCCCCTTGAACTGTGTCTGGGCATGATTGGGCAATGATTTCCAACAATTCAATAAGTCATCGAAATCGGCTGTTCTGATCTCAATTTTACTAGGATCTAATGGAGGCAACGAACAAGCTTCTGCTTCTATCTCACTAGTCTGTAGGGATTCTGAGCCATGGACTGATTTGAATCTTTGTTGAGCACCCTGTTTCTATTTTGAAACCTTTTCAGCTAACTGACTCGAAGATGCCATTTTAAAGTTTTCCCTACCCTTGGCAAACACCAATTTTTTTAATGCTCGTAAAGGAAAAAGTTAGCAACATAAATTCAGTTAATTTTGAATTATAATATTTGTGTGACCATATCTATACACCTATCAAAGTAGGAAGGTGTTTAGATTTATCCTGGCAGTAAGATTCAAAATTACCCTCATGTTATTTAAGAAAAATTTAAAGATATAATCAGAGTAGGGTGAAAGCAAGCATGTCCCTTTTATCCTAAAATATGGTGACCGTAACACCAGGTAGGTACTATCTAATTGGATGGTCCTACCTTTAAGGATGGCTTATCATAGGCTCTGACTAATGTGATGGCTTAGCGCAAGGTGTAATTTTTTTAAAGCCACAGGTCCCCAAATTGTCCCTACTGTAAACAGTAGAGTCCCATTTCACCATTATGATAATGACGGGAAAAAAAAATCCACGGTTATCACAATAGGTGAAATAAGTTCCAATCTGAGCAGAGGTCTTCACGGATACAAACGGGGTAAAAACCTACGGGTACCGCTACATGACCCCCTCCTACTCCCTACAGGGTGAGAGAACCCGGGTATAGGGCTAAAGTGTGTGAGGACATCATGCAGGTGATTAGTGTATGAAGGGACATTTTTACCTCTTCCTTACTCAAGGGAATTTAGGCGAAGATTACTGCACTAAATGAAACAATTAAAACAAACAAAACGGTTAGAGAGAATAATAATCAAAATTTTAAAATCTTTGATTCTATAAGTTAACCCCCATAATTACTGACTCATAAGAACATAGAATTAAATTTGTTCTTTGGACTTCTAAACCAAGGTTATTTCAGTATTTTCCCCAGCGGAGTCGCCAAGCTATCACAAGGACTTTGTGGTCGCCGGACGATTCTCACCGAAGTGAAAAAGGTGATGAGTCTCCACTTTAATTCTAAGGGAAATTAAAGAAAACCATCTGTAAAAATAAATTAAGAACCACTTCGAAAACAGAGATTCTAGGTTTGGAGTCCATATACGGGTAGGGAAGGTGTTAGGCACCCCACCTCGTCCCTCAATGAGGGTAAGCAGATTTAATGATGTGTTCTTTATAAATTGAAATTGATAATTTGGGGGGTAGAATGATGATGTTAATCCTTTATAAATGATAAAAGGAATGTTTAATATTTCACTATTACGGGTTGCTCAAGAACAAGAGTACATGAGATGACCCTTCAGTGAATAGGTGTTGTATGATGGGTATTTTGAGGATTAATATGAATGCTGAAGTTGTGAAATTTTTAGGGGGAATTTTGCCTCACAAATATGAGTGCCTTGAGGCAGACCCTCCATCTGGCCTCAACATAATATTAGAGATACTGTAGAAAAACTCTGCCGCAGACCCGTTGTTTAGAACCTATAGAGAGTTTTGTAATAAAAGTATTAGGATTAAAAGGTGAAGGACCCTCTCTCGCTCTAAAACATTTTATTAGAATTTTAGTTGAGAATTCAGGAAAGGACTCTCTCCCGATCTCTTGATATATTTTATTAAAGTTCAAGCTGATAAGTTCGGTAAGAACTCTCCCCCGATCTCTTAGTGTATTTCATTAAAAATTTAAGTTGAGAACTTGGGTAAGAACTCTCCCCCAATCTCTTAATATATCTTATTAAAAAGTTAAGCTGAGGACTCGAGTAAGAACTCTCTCCCGATCTCTTAATATATCTTATTAAAAGTTTAAGCTGAGAGCGCAGGTAAAACTCTCTCTCGATCTCTCAATGTATTTTGTTAAAAATTTAAGCTGAGAACTCGGGTAAGAACTCTCTCCCGATTTCTTAATATATTTTATTAAAAGTTTAAGCTGAGAGCTCGGGGAAGAACTCTCTCTCGATCTCTCAATGTATTTTGTTGAAAATTTAAGCCGAGAACTCGGGTAAGAACTCTCTCCCGATCTCTTAATATATTTTATTAAAGCTCACTGGGAACTCGGGTGATATCTTTCTCTTGATCTCCCGTATTTACAAGAATGGTGTTTTAGTAGAATTTTAAACTAGGGATTCGAGTAAGGGTTCTATCCCAATCCCTTTCATATTGGAAAGAATTACGGAAGGCATGGAAACCCCTATGAAAGGCTTTTCTTGGACTATGGAATTTTATAACTGGATAGCGAACGTTGAGCCGAACTCCTTGCTGATCTTCCGCGTGATTGCTTTATCCGAACTCTTTGGTTTTAGACTCTATCCCTTTTGGGTCGTTGCCCAAGGTCCGAACTTTGTCTCGATTACTGATCCATTGTCTTATCATTTGGGCTCGCTCCAGGACTTATTTTCTCATTTCGCCCCCTTCAGCCTATTCAGACTTTTCTATAACTACTTTGAGTCATGCTCATTTTCCTATTATTTTATTTATTTGGACTAAAAGCTACCGGGTTAGTACTTCTACCTGTACTCTTTAGAGTATTTACGAGTCGCCGATGACTCGAACATTTGTTTTCAAGGGAAATAAAAGTGAGGTGATGATAAAGATGGAATTTGTGAATGAATAAAAAAAAAGACAAAGATAATAATTACAAGCTAAGACAACCTATTCTAAGACTTAGCGTGATTAGATACCTTAAAAAAAACACTTAAGAAAATGAACCAAGGATATTCAATAAATGACAGGCTAGATGCTTACCTGTAGAAGGTTGGGATGACGGGTGAGCTAACATCGGTATCGATAAAACTTAGGGACCTGAAGACTAAGACAGCTGAAAAAATGGAGCTGACCCAAGATGATGGGGATGAAGTGGAGTGAAGTTGAGCTCCCAGGACAATGCACAGATACTGAAAATGAGAATCACAGGATTTAAAGCTCTTTTGAATGAGATACTCCAGAAAACTGGTTTTTAAAGTTTCTCAAAGCTTTGAGAGCTTTGAATGACGAGCAATAAGGATACATCAAGGTTCAGAGTCTTTCCATGATAATCACCACCTCCTCCCTTCTACAGTATTGCATGTAGGTATTTATAGGGAATGGGTGCTCAAAATGGAAGGTTAGGATCTTATCAGGAGGAGACGGAAGGCCTAGATTCAGAGGACATAATCTGATGTTTGGGAATTAAAGAGATTCAAAATTGAGGGCCGGGATTTCGTTCAGAATTTCTGTCCTTTCGCCCCTTAATCCAATGCTCAAGGGGCTTGCCTTATAAAATGGATCCAAAGGCTGGGAATAAAAAGCGCCGAATCTGTCATCTGCTTTTGATCCAAAGGCTCCAAATCCATCCTTACAATTATAATCAACGGTCTAGATCGAGATGTACTGCACTGCTTTAACCGTTTGGAATCTGGCGGTTAGGAGTGCATCCTTACAAATGAGATGTGTAGCAAGGATTTTATCATGTCTGCAATGCTTTAACTAACTCGAATCTGACAGTGAAGAGAGCTAATTAAAGGTCATGTTCAGAAGTTATTCAACTCCCTGAGTTCTCTGATCTCTATCGGTCGTCCCTCGCTTTTCCGATCTTTCCATTGTGACTGACCAATTTTAGGGTTATTATTCCAATCTCTATCTCTTGCATCTGGTCCCTTCTTACTTCCCGATCTCTCTTATTTTCTGATCTCTCCTTTCAATCGACTCAGACGACCAAAGCAATAAATTCTTGATTCGATGCTCGCTTCAAGTTCTCAGATGCAATAAATGCGAGCCACAGATATATATGCTGATGAATTTTCCTTTACACACTCACAACTTTCTTTGGTGATTCTTCAATGTTTTATTTCTCAGTTCTTGGCCTTTTTGACAAGAACTTTTCTCATGACAACCACTTTAATCTTTTTTCGAATGCTTTCTTTGTTCATCTCCTGAAAATGAGCAATTTCGGTAATTAGAGGTTTATGAGTGTGTCATCTAATGATGGTGAGGGAACTGGACTAATTGATCGATCAGGGTCAAAACTAACTACCGCACCGATCTCGGCTCAGCCCATCGGTATGGCTTGCAGACCGATCTCTAACAGGAGGACCGCTAATTTCAATCTTAATATCGGTGACTACCTCTTGAAGATCATTTGGCTCCTTACCATCTCGAGGGTCCCGATCGCAGCTCGGTTCTGGTCGATGATACCGACAATGATGTCGCTCAATATCATCAGAGTCATAGTCACCCCATCTGAGCTATACATCTATTCAGTACTTATTGCTGGCTTTCTGATCAAACACCTCTTTTGACTCAGCCACAAGACTAGGGTTTGATATAGGCCAGCATTCTAGGCTCAGGAGTAGTCTAAGTTAGGTAGAATGTAGTGCTAATTTTGAGAGATCGCCCAAATGATATCATATGATCCTTGAGAGATCGCCTAAATGATGTAATATGATCTTTAGAGATCACCTAAATGATGTAATCAAACCTTTTGAAAATAAAATGAAATCTATTATTAAAATTTGGATCTGCATGTTCTGTTTTTATTATTGCATTGGTTATTATTCCGATCTCTGATAAATGTGTCCAATCTCATCCCTAGATGAATCACCATTTTGTGGATCTATTAGTTCAGAACCCTGTTCGATCTGATGATCTTCGTTAACCAATCTCATTTATTCGACCTTTTACTATGTTTTTGGAATCTTCTTTCGACGTGTCATTGGAATGGCCCGGTTCCTCTAATCGATGTGTCACTTGCGGCTTCGTGAGCATTTAATGCTCGGGTGGGTATAAATAGGGAGGAGGTTAGCCATTTGTTCCCTTATGTCATTTTCAGACCTTCCTGTAGCGATTTTGGCACTTTCTCTTATTTTCTAGAGTTTTCCGGTGCCGATTTATACTCCGATAAGCACTTTAATCTTTTTCTGATCGATTTCATTTTTGTTCTCTGAAAATGAGCGGTACCGATGGTTAGAGAACTGCTAGTCCTCCTTCTATTCATATCCCATGGACATCGGACGAAGGTGAGGTGGCCAGACCGAGTGAGCGACCTGGACCATCTACAACCACTGTCTCAGTCCACAGTCGATCAACCAAATAAAAAAAAGTGTCGTCTTTAAGGAAAGAGAATCTACTTGTGGACAAGTTGCCATCGGTTCTCAAGGAGACTGATATCTAGTCTTTTAGCCAATAGTTCAATCTTCCGACTGACTCCTTTAAACTTATTAGATGCCATGGCGATCTCTGAGCCGATCATTTCTTTGAAGAAACTAACTTGATCATAGTTTATGAGGAATCATTAAAAGCCGAGCTTCAGTTTCCCCTGAATGGATTCTACCAAGCTATCCTGAAGTTCCATCAGGTTTGCGTAGCCCAAGTGCATCCGAACTCCTGGAGGACTCTGGTGACTTTCAGAGGTTTATGCCTGGCCAAAAAGATTGAGCCTACAGCAAAGGTTTTTGCTGAGTTGCATAGGCTCGCTAGGCGAAAGGACGATGAATATTAGTTTTTCCAAGCCAAGTCGAGCTGTGGGCTTTTCACTTATCTCCCTTCTTCATTGAAGAATTGGAAAAATCGATTCTTCATTTTAAGGAGTAAGGACCCAAATGGCTTTGAGGGTATCCCGCGCAGTTGGCAATATCTGGTTCCTTCAATTCCAAAGAAGATCACCCTAAATAAAGACGAGGACGCCATAGTAAAGGAATTGAAGGATCAGGCAGCCACTCACAAGTATTCATGTTTGGATGCAGTTATGGCCGAACTAAAGTGGTGGCTAATGCAAATGATCATCCATGAGGATTATAGCTGCAGCTCTCTGACCTTGGACCCGGGATCGATATAACCTAAATCTTCAGTCTCCTAACTTTGGTGATCTCACTAACTTATTCTCTGTGCAGGTATGGCGGGAGCCGAGAACACGAAGGAGAGCCGTAAGCGAAAAAGGGAGGTCGTCGGAAAAGTATGAGAAATGAAAGCTACTGCTGCCTCCCGGACACCGAGGCGGGACTCGGTATAAGTGTCAGGCTCTTCATTCCGACCTCTAGACTAGCCAACCCCAGAGGTAGAGATCACTCCTTCCCCTCCTCGACAAGCTAAACCACCGCCTCCGCTGGTTTCTTCAAGTGCAGAAGGAAGGTCTTCTTAACAAGCCATAAGGACCCTCTTTTATGGTGCTCAGGTCCTTATCCATTCTCTGGAAAAGAATCGCTCAGTTCGGGGGAATCCTGACTTGGCTAAAGTCCTGGGTGCCACCATTTGTTTTCAGGAAGATCAGAATAGACTAGTTCCGGATAGCATTGACAATCTCCTGGCTCAGACGATGAGCTTGGGTGTAGAGAGCATTGTGAACCAAAATATAATTAAAGAAAAGGCTCATCTCTTGAGACAAAAAATTTTGAAGGCAGTCCAGGATGCAGCTTTCGCTAGAGCCTAACTTTCATCTGTTCAGGACCACATCGCTCAAATTACAGATCGGACGAAGTCTTACAAGGATAGGATAGCTGAACTAGAGCAGGAACTTGAAGATGCTCGAGTCTGCTGATCTGCCGATATCACTCGCTTTATCGAAGAGATCAAAGTGAAAGAAGAAGAGGCTGTGGCGAGAGAAGTTAGAGCTTATGTGAATGCTCATGGTGATCTTCTGGCCGAGCTTGTGAGTCGCTATCTTGAGGAAGACTTCTCCTGGATGGTGGATCTCATCCCCAAAGCTGAAAAGGAGAGTGAGGAGGAGCCTGAGAGGGAGAAAGAGAATGATAGAACTGATAATGTACTTGGACAGCAGGTTAGGTGAGACCCTCCTACCAAATGACTTGTATATTTTTATTTTGAAATGAATCTAAGTCTTTTTCATGTTCAATTTCTTGATGAGATAAGAAAACATCCAAACTAAATTGCTTGAATACTTAATCAATTGATTATAGTTGAACATTAAACCAGAGATCGGTTATTAATCATAAAACATCAAGCCACTCCAAGAGATCGAAAAAAACATTACACGTGAACATGAGACCGAACGGAGCCATGACCAAATATCGAATGAAACTTTAAAACATTTAAAGAGTGATTTGATAGAATTGTAAAGATTTGAAAATGACTTGAGCTTATTAAGGTCGGAATCATTATTTAGGGATCGGATAAAACCTTAGCTCTGCTTGAGGAATGTTTGGACAATTTGAGTAAGATACCTTATCACAATATCATGTGTAGATTTGGAATTTTGAGGTATTTAAACATAGAGGGATCAAAAAACAATAGCATGCAAGATTGAATGGTCCGGAGGTCCTATATCAATTCGGACACATTGGATAAAGGCCAAGAGATTAGAAAGCAATCTAACTTGAACGTGAGATCGATTTATTCCGAAGACAAACCATTGGTGAGTTCAGAAAAGCTACCTGTGATCGGGTCATCAGTCGAGAACAGATAACATAATGAAGTTTCAATTTTAAAAGAACCTTGCATTTGAGGGTCAACCAAAATATGGTGTCTACATATATATTCAGACATAAATTTGTAAATGTGACAAAGTATGTTTATACATAATTTACAGTCATCCAAAATAAATTTGCATCAAGTGTTTTGGTACATGATAATTGGAATACAAAAATGAGTGACCAAAATTACATCTAGTGTTGGTAGTGCATCCACCATAAAGTCCAAGTATAAGATGACTTCAGACTTTCCTGCAGATCCACTCCCTCCTCTCCTATCTCTGTCTACCTACTCCTTACCTTCTGTACCTGCATGAGGAAAAACCTACTCCCTAAGCTTCACAGCTTAGTGGTGCACTAATAATTTAAAAAGAATAAAAGCAAAACTTGTATATATACTATAACAGATTTTATAAATAATGTTCAAGGGTTAACATCATTCTCATTATATTTGTGTACGTTTTCTTAATTAAATCACATTTTATGGTTTATCATGTGCCCTCAGTAACCTATGACAGAACTATATGGACTAGATATGGAACTCCCGGTACTGAACACTCGGTGTCTCTGATCAGTTTAACAATGGGCACTCGGTGCCTTTATATAATTATCCACATAGCATCTCGTTGCTAAACACTCGGTGTCTCTGACTGATTTAATAATAGGCACTCAGTGCCTCTATATAGTTATTCATCAATCCAGTAATATAATT
This sequence comes from Hevea brasiliensis, assembly GCF_030052815.1. Classification (NCBI taxonomy): domain Eukaryota; kingdom Viridiplantae; phylum Streptophyta; class Magnoliopsida; order Malpighiales; family Euphorbiaceae; genus Hevea; species Hevea brasiliensis. The sequence goes on from NW_026614662.1 coordinate 26,031, forward strand.
AATATAGTACTACTAATGATGTCCCCTCTTGGCATGCCAATCTATCCAAACCTATAATTCACCGTCTAGGTTTACCAAGGCATAATAAGGTAATTATCATTTTTATTTTCACATGATGTAATCAATAATACTTGTATGCATAAAAACTTATGCCATTATCATATTTTCATATTGCATGCATTTAAATTTCATACATTTATACAAAATTTACACATATGATGACCATTGTCAAATTCCAACAAAAAATCAGACTTTATGCATTACTTTTCTCAAGCATTTTGACCTAGTAATTGCGGGAATTAAATTCAACTTTCTTCATGAGATTTTTAAGTCTATGTCTTAACTTTAATATGGTTTCTGAATCACTTAATTTGGATTCAAAGATCAAAAGTTATGGTCAATTAATCAATAGCTATCCTTAAGCAAAATTTCAACTTCACCAGTTATAGGGCAGGTTCTAGACACATTTTGGAACAGGTTGCAATCAGATTTTGCCAATGATGAAAGTTGATCCCTTGGATCTTAACTTTGCAACAAAACAAGAATCACCTCATTTAAAGTTTCCTAGGGTAAGTTATACCCATTTTACTCTAGACAGTCCAGAATGCACTCCTACTAAGGTCCATATTCTATGCCTTATCTTCTAGCCAAATTTAAGGTCACTTACACAAAATTTTTTGGTAGTATTCCTTCATGAAAGTTTTAGCCTTATGTCTTAACTTTCATTTGCCATAAATTTCATATTATTTGGAATTATAGAATGCAAATTATAGGCCTATGAATCATTGTTGTCCTAAATGTCTAGTCAAATTCAGGTGAACAATGTAGCAAAGTTGAAATTCCACCAAAAATTATAGGAACAAGGGTTTTATGGAATCTTTTCCAGAATTGAACGTCCATATGTCCATTTCAATGTCCAATTTGAATCATATCAAAATCAGGGCTACAACTGAAGTTATGAATGAAAGTGTGCAAACTATTCTAGACTCCAGTCACAGTCAGAGCAGTAATAAGAAATACAAGAATTTCACCATGTAGCCAATAAAATCAATTTTCGGTCATAACTACAAAGTTTTAGGTATTCATTTAGCTTTCCAATGGTTTAAGAATCACCCTATTTCAAGTTTTAGACCACAAGTTATGAATTTTCAAATTCAAATATCCTGCTTCTAGAAATCATCAGGTCTGTTTTCCAAATTTGAGTAACAAAAAGTTTTGCCCTTAAACACTATCATAGGAAGGGAATTCGGTCTAGCACAAAACTACAAAGTTTTAAAGTAGTCATCAAGATTTTCATAAACATAAAGGTCACAAAAATCTAAAATTCCTAGCTCAAGTTATGGAATTTGAAAGATGGCTGGTCCTGCAGGCTTACTAGCAGAATGAAAGTTTCATCACCCATATCAACTATCTTTCTCACTATTTTACATTTCCCTCTTATCCCTAGTGGTATCCTTACTCAAAAATCAATTTTCGGTCATAACTACAAAGTTTTAGGTATTCATTTAGCTTTCCAATGGTTTAAGAATCACCCTATTTCAAGTTTTAGACCACAAGTTATGAATTTTCAAATTCAAATATCCTGCTTCTAGAAATCATCAGGTCTGTTTTTCAAATTTGAGTAACAAAAAGTTTTACAAGGTCCTATATGAATTGAAGTAGTGAAAAGACCCAAAATACCAATCTTTAGCCACTTCCTAGGGGAGTTACTCATCGCTGGGACTTGTGCACATTTAACTGATTTCTAATCCATTTCTTTTATTTTCCTTCACCCTTACTTGATCTTTATTAAATTAAATTATGACTCCTTACTTTAATTTAAGGGTGGTTCCAGACATTCTAGCCTTTCGAATAGACGTTAGTCGCCGGAACAAGAGAATGTATGGAACTACCTAAAGTAAGGGCGTTACATTCTTCCTAACCTCATCCTTGTCTTTTCTCTTGGATTTCTTTGGCCTAACAAGTTGCTTGGCAATTACTGGAGGATCAATTTCTGGATTCTTACATCCTCCCATAGCCTCATTCCCCTTACTGGTTGTATACTGTAAGCATAAGACTTAGATATATAATCTTCAGGTTTCAATTTATTGTGGAATAGACAATATAAGGCATATGGACAAGGTATGCCTTTTATCTACTAAGATCTACATGTACATTTCTCCCTATCCAAATCAAATGTATGCTTATATTCACCATGAGTAACCTCAAAAGCAGACTCTCAATTCCATTCAATCTTACAAATGTTGGAAATTCTAGTATTCTTCTCTAATCAATCCATTGCAATTGGACTTATATCACTTATCCAAGTTGCAACAAATTCTCTCATGGTTCTTATCCTATTTATGATTTTGAGTCAAATGTCACACCTTATCCCTTGTAAGGCATGATATGTTCCCATAGCATACCTAATGAATTACCGAGCTACCCTTACCAATAATCCACTAAATATGCTGCAAGGATTTTTAAATACAACATAACTTTTTATCTTATCAATTCTTTTGTGGAAAACTGTATGGGAATAGTTAAAATTCAATTACACATCAAGTAGACATTCATTAGAGGAAATAAACTTATTATTACAAAAGATACATTTTTCAAAAGTCTTAAAATAAAATACAAATAGTTACAAACTCAAAATGTGATAGCAATGTAATGCTTTTAAATACAAACTGCTCAATGTCTGTACATCCGTACATATAGGTACAAAATACATCAAAAGGAAATTACAGGGGTATACCTACGATATATACCTACAGTCAAAACTAAAATGGTGCTTCCAAGTATCTCACTCGATAGCCTTCTCCTTTCCCTTACCTGGGATCGCATAAATAAGCTATGGCTGAGTATATCACTTAGTAGTACACAACTAATAACTTTAAAACTTAAGGTAAAACATAACTTGTCAAAAATATAAGAAATCATATATTTGCATAATCATTATAGCATCACAAAACTTTCTGGATCCATAAGAATTATTTATTGAAATCACATTTCGAATAAGAAATCATATTTTACAAATCACCATTCACAAAGCATAAGTGTTGCTAACATCAACACACAGTTTAGACGACGACACAAAATTTCACGATCAATGCTGTGTTGTACACCACGACAAAGAAATCTAAACCTCACTAACCATTATTAATGAGGGAAGGGCTAGCTAGCTAATGAGTACTCTTATAATCTCACCCCACTAACTGTTATTAATGGGGGGACATAATCATATCAAATATCAAACCCCAAGTAGCAGTTACTACTAGGGAGTTTCTAAGTGACTGTCATACTAACTGTGGTTTCAAAATAATTTTCAGGAGTTTCTAAATCAATAATCATATTTACAAAACTATAAACATATTCAAATCATTATAAAACCCATAAAGGGTTGGCAACACACAAATTTCTCAAATGTAAGAGAAAAATCATATCTCATTTAAAATAAACTCATTCAAATCAAATTCATTCAAATCAATTTACAAGGTTAAAACAAAGAAAAATGTTAGTTGTGCATAAACCTTCAATAATTCTCCTTTGTCGTTACTTACTTTTCCTTGTCCGTCCCAAAATCTTTTTCTACTAAAAATACACAAGTAGAATGTCTCAATATTCATCTTAACTATTGCCAAAAATTCATTTCATAAATGTATAATATCTTCCTAAGTTAGATTGGAAAATTTTCAAAGAGTTTTGACTTTTGGACATATTGGTGTCCTAATCTTTGAACCTAATTTTTACCTAGTTCCCATAATAATTTGGTGGGGTGTGCTTCATGAACATTGTTCATCTAGATCTTAAATTTATTTTCCTTTTTTAATCACCTAATTTGGAATTGTGTAGCTCAAGTTATGACCAAAACAATGATTACTGTTCACATAGGGCTGATTCTGGCAGATTTGGTAACTTAGTTTTATCTAACAATTTGATTGAGTAAAGTTCATAATTTGGCCTTACATTCTTCATATGAAATGTTTTACTATGTTTTAGGTTTCCATTGGTTTAAGAATTACCTAAATTGGAGTTTTTTAGAGAAAGTTATGGCCATGCAAAAATGACTGTTCACGTGACTATTCATGTTCTGGCAGATTCATTGACTTAACTTTGGCTAGCAATTTGATTGGGTTAAGTTCATAATTAGTGTCACACCTTATCCATGGTAAGGCATGACATGTTCCCGTAGCATACCTAAGGAATTACCGAACTCCACCTACCGATAACCCATTAGTTATGCTACAAAGGATTTTAAATAAATTATAGCTTTTTATCTTATCAATTCTTTTGCGGAAAACTACATGAGAATAGTTAAAATTACATGTAACCATTCATTGGAAATAATGATAGACTAAATATTGCGAAAGTTACATTTTCATAAGTCTCAAAGTAAAATACAAAATAGTTACAAACTTAAAATGTGATAACAATGTAATGCTTTTAAATACAAATTGCTCAATGTCCGTACATCCATACATATAGGTACAAAATACATCAAAAGGAAATTACAGGGGTATACGTACAATATATACCCACAAACAATACTAAAATGTTGCTTCCAAGTCTCTCACTCGGCAGCTTTCTCCTTTCCCTTACCTACGACAGCATAAAGAAGCTATCACTGAGTATATCACTCAGTGGTGCACAACTAATAACTTTAAAAGTTAAGGTAAAACACAATTTGTCAAAGCATAATAAATCACATTTTTCTCAAGCATGAAAACTTCACAATAGTTCTAAGTCCATAAGAGCCATTTATTGGAATAACATTTCAAATGAGAAATCACACTTCATAAATCACAATTCACAAAGCATTAGTGTTGCCAATATCAACACACAGTTTAGGCCATGACACAAAATTTCACGATCAGTGTCGTGTTGTACACCATGACAAAGCAATCTCAACCTCACTAACCATTATTAATGAGGGAAGGGCTAGCTAGCTAATGAGTACTCATGTAGTCTTACCCCACTAACCATTATTAATGGGAGACATAATCAATATCAATTATAAAACCCCAAGTAGCCGTTACTACTGGGGAGTTCCAAAGAGACTGTCATGCTAACTGTGGTTTCAAAACAACTTTCAAGAGTTTCTAAATCAATAATCACGTTTGTAAAACAATAACATATTCAAATCATCATAAAACCCATAAAAGGGGTGGCAACACAAAAATTCCTCAAATACAAGAGAAAAACATACCTCATTCAAAATAAACTCATTTCAAATAAAACTCATTCAAATAAACTCATTCAAATCAATTTACGAAGCTAAAACAAAGAAAAAGGTTAGTTGTACACAAACCTTCAATAATTCTCCTTCCTTGCTCCTACTTCTCCTTGTCCATTCCAACTTCTTTTTCTACTGAAAATACACAAATAGAATACCTCAATACCAATCTCAATTGCTGCCAAGAACTCATTACATGCATGTCTAATGCATCCCAAGTTAGCTTTGAAAATTTTAGAATATTTTGGTTTTGGACAACTTGGTGCCCCAATATTTGAACCCAATTTTTACCTAGTTTCGATCATAATTTGGTGAGGTGTTCTTCATGAAAATTGTTCATCTAGGTCTTAACTTTATTTTCCCTTTTGAATTGCCTAATTCGGAGCTATGTAGCTCAAGTTATGCCCAAAACACGATTACTGTTCACGTCACTATTCATGCTGCATATTCAGTTCTGGCAGATTTATCAATCCAAATTCATTCAGCAATTTGATCAAGTTAAGTCCATAATTTGGTCTAATGTTATTCATACAAAATGTTCTACTATGTCTTAGGTTTCCATTGGTTCAAGAATCACCTAAATCAGAGTTTTCTAGAGAGAGTTATGGCTATGCAAAGTTTACTATTCATATGATAAATCTGTAATTCTGCAGATTCGGTGATCAGCAATTTGATTGGGTTAAGTTCATAATTTGGCCTCAAGTTCTTCATATGAAATGTTCTACTATGTCTTAGGTTTCCATCGGTTCAAGAATTTCCTAAATCGGAGTTTTCTAGAGAGAGTTATGGCCATGCAAAGTTTACTATTCATATGGTCAAATTCTGCAGGTTCCAAATTTGTGTCTCTAAGTTCAAGCCAAGGTTTAGGCAATTTTTGGGTAGTTTCTGGGGTGGGTCTCTTGATGAAAATTCTAACCCTATGTCTTAAGTTTCATTTCCAATTGATTTCACACCAATTGGAGTCGTTTAGCTCAATTTATGGGTTGTCAAACACACTGAACTCAGTGTGCAAATTCTGCCCTAGGTTTAAAATTTTCATTTCTTCAATTACTTCAATTAACCAACTTTAATTCACATTTAATTCAGCCAAAACGACTATAATTTAGCATTGACACATCAATGACACTTCCTAGCACAAACCCCACAATTTTTAAACATTAAAGTTTGCAATTTTCCCTAATCCTACTATTTCATTACTGCCATTCATCAACCCAATGTCAATTCAAATTAAATAAACCTCAAATGATCATAATTTAACACTACACACACCAATTTCACTCTCTAGCACCAAAACCCAATTTTTCCATGAACCCAAATCTTCCATAATTCAATTTATGCAATCCCATGAAATCTTACTACTCCCAATCATGCATACTACTTCAATTTAACTTAGATTTATCATTAATTTAACTAGAATACATCAAAACCCTAATTTCCTCTAAGTTGGCCAAAACCCTAGTTTAGATTTCCATACATGTTTCCTTTCAATTTCTCATGAAATTTCATCATAAGTTAACTTCATTCAAGGCTTACACAACTAAACTAACATGAAAATAAACTTACCTCTTGTTGATTTCTTTCCAACTTCACTTTTCTTCCAATTCTTGTTCTCCTTGCTTTTAATCTCTCAATCAAAGATCTCTTTGATGTTTTCTTTTAGTGGGCTATGGAGTTTTTGAAGGGAATTAATGTAACGATTAGGCTCCAGCCACTAGAGGAATTGTCCGCTTTGGCCATAAGCCTCACGGTTTTGTCCCATAGGTGGAATGGAGGGCTTCCCAGGAGGTCACCCATCCTAGGATTTCTCTTAAGCAGGCACGCACTGAGTTCTTCCAACTCTCCAGGCCATTTCACCAAAAGGTGCCTCTAGTGATTAGTTCCCCCATCTTATATATCATTACTTTTTGAACCCAAGACTCCCACATCGGCAAAGCACGGAGATGGTCTTGGGTTCAAAAAGTAATGATATATAAGATGGGGGAACTAATCACTAGAGGTGCCTTTTGGTGGAATGGCCTGGAGAGTTGGAAGAACTCCAGGGTTAAGCATGCTCGTTTAAGAGAAATCCTAGGATGGGTGACCTCCTGGAAAGCCCTCCATTCCACCTATGGGACAAAACCGTGAAGCTTATGGCCAAAGCGAAAAATTCCTCTAGTGGCTGAAGCCCAATCGTTACAATTGGTATCAGAGCCGCTCGCGTGTCCTCTTGAGCGATGGTGGGGCAAACCTCAGCGAGGACGCTGAGTCCCAAAAGGGGGGAGAAAGGTCCCTTAGGCAAATCCCACATCGACAAAGCACGGAGATGGTCTTGGGTTCAAAAAGTAATGATATATAAGATGGGGGAACTAATCACTAGAGGCGCCTTTTGGTGGAATGGCCTAAAGAGTTGGAAGAACTCCAGGGTTAAGCGTACTCGTTTAAGAGAAATCCTAGGATGGGTGACCTCCTGGAAGCCCTCCATTCCACCTATGGGACAAAATCGTGAGGCTTATGGCCAAAGCGGACAATTCCTCTAGTGGCTGGAGCCCAATCATTACAATTGAAGTGAATCAAGACTTGGAAGGGAAAACAATGGTGGAAGAAGATTGGAGAAGAAGAGAAAAGAAGAGAAAGGGAGAGTGAAGATGGGTGGTGGCACATAGAGAATAAAAGGGAGGGGTTTGTCTTCTTTCATACCCATTTTATTTCTTTTAATTAGTTAATTAAGTTTAATTGTCACAAGCCCATTGATCCCTTAATTTTTTTTATTAGGTCAAAAATGCAATTTAAAATTCTAGATTTTTACCTCTTTTATTTTCTTTTCACTTTTACTCTAATTTTTCCCTCAATATTTCTTCATAATTCAATATTTTATTTTCATTTAATTAAATTGATATTTTGGCCAAAAATCAATTCTTAAAGTGAATTGACCAAAATGCCCCTTATCGGGTCATAATCCCTTTTTTATAATATACCTGGTGAGTCCTTATATTTTTTAGTCACTTGAATTTTTATTGTGTCTATCTCAATTAATTTTCTATTTATTTTTGGTCCTCAAGGTGTCTTTGAATAGTACTAGTCGCAGACCAAAAATGGTACTATTCATAACTCGGAGGTTCGGGGTGTTACAATTAGGCTTCAAGTTCTCCATATTAAATGTTCTAATATGTTTTAAGTTTTCATCGATTTAAGAATCACCTTAATCAGAGTTTTCTAAAGAGAGTTATGGCCTTGCAAAGTTTACTGTTTATATGGTCAATTTGCAGATTTTCAGATTTTGGCAGATTTGGTGACTCAACTTTGCTTAGCAATTTGATTAGGTTAAATTCATAATTCGGCCTTAAGTTCTTCATATGAAATGTTCTACTATGTTTTAAGTTTCTATCGGTTCAAGAATCACCAAAATTTAGGTTTTCTAGAGAAAGTTATAGTCCTGCAAAGTTTACTATTTATATGGTCAATTTGCACATTTCCAGAATTTCACTTCCAGTTTCTAGGTTCATTTAGGGCAGTCTATGGTCATTTTCTGAGTAGGGTATCTTCACGAGAATTCTAGCCCTATGTCTTAAGTTTCATTTGCAATTGGTTTCACACCAATTGGAGTTGTGTAACTCAACTTATGGGCTGCCAAGCACACTGAACTCAGTGTGCAAAATGCTACCTATGGTTAAATTTTCACTTCTTCAATTACTTCCATTAACCAACCTCAATTCACATTTAATCCACCCCAAATGACCATAATTTAACATTAAACACATCTATGGCTCTTCCTAGCACAAAACCCCTAATTTTTCAAAACCCTAGTTTGCAATTTTTCCCAATCCTACCATTTCATTACTTTCATTCATCAACTCAATGTCAATTCACATTTAAGGGACTTCAAATAACCATAATTTATCATTATAAACACTAATTACACTTCATACATTAAAAGCCCCAATTTTCCCATGAAACCTAATTTTCCATTTTCCAATTCATGCAAATTCCATGCAATTTTCCTTCACAAATCTTACATACTACCTCATTTAAGTTAGGGTTCATGTTAAATTTAAATCAAAACCATCAAAACCCTAGATTACCCAAGCTAGTCAAAAATCCCTTTCAAGATTCATGCATGTTTTTCATGCTTTCTCATGTAAATTCATCACACCCAAACTTGATTCAAAGCATACTTGGCTAATCAAGCATGAAAGAGAGAGCTCGCCTCACTTGATGATTTTTCCCACTTCAAATCTCTTCCAATTTCTTGTTCTTCTTGTTTTAATCTCTCAAATAAGGATTAATTTGATGTTCTCTACCAATAAGATGGAAAATCCATGGAGGACAAGTGGGGAGATCAAGGGTTGAGAGAGGTTGTAAGTGGAAGAATGAAAGAAAAAGAAGAAAGAAAAAGAGAGGGGGAGAGAGCAATGGGGCAGCATAATTTAGGGAGGGAGGAAGAGGGTTTTTCCCTTATATATTTATCTCTATTTTGATTTATTTAAATAGTTTTAATTGAGTTGTCCAAAGCTCATTGGTCCTAAAATTTTAATTAAGTCAAAATGGAATTAAAATTCTAAATTTTTATTTCTTTTATTTTCTTTACACATTTTTATTTGAAATCTTTCCTCAAAAATTACTTCATAATTTAATTCATAAATTTCACTGAATTTAATTGACATTTTGGTTAAAAGTCAACTCTTGAAGTGAATTGACCAAAATACGTCTCATCGGGTCATAATCCTTCTTTTTCATAATACCCGATGAGTCCTTAGGTCTTTGGTTTACTTGAATTTTTATAGTGTCTATCTCAATTAATTTTTTTTTATTTTTGGTCCTTAAGGTATTTTTGAATAGTACTAGTCACAGACCAAAAATGGTATTATTCAGAGCTCGGAGGTTCGGAGTGTTACAATTCTCCCCTCCTTAAAAAATAAAATTTCGTCCTCGAAATTTACTTGGCCTCAGTCTCTAAAGAGTTGTGGGTGCTGTCTCCTCATGGTCCCTTAGGCAAATCCCACATAGGCAAAGCATGGAGATGGTCTTGGGTTCAAAAAGTAATGATATATAAAATAGGGGAACTAATCACTAGAGTCGCCTTTTGGTGGAATGGCCTGCAGAGTTGAAAGAACTCCAGGGTTAAGCGTGCTTAATTGAGAGAAATCCTAAGATAGGTGACCTCCTGGGAAGTTCTCCATTCCACCTATGAGACAAAATCGTGAGGCTTATAGCCAAAGCGGTCAATTCCTCTAGTGGTTGGAGCCCGACTATTACACAAATCTCTTCCATCATTATGACAATATACTTGTGCTTAATGGTAAGTATCCAAGAATTAAAAGTTTCACACATATTATTCTCAACCACATCACATTTTTCATGTAGACTGTGATAAACCCTCACCAAATCCTAGACAGGATAACTAAGCAAATCCTCACAAATCCTTGTACCCAAATTTGACAATTCCTTAATATTGTCTTTTAATTCAACCTCAAAGGTAAACTTAGCAATAGCCCAAAATTTCTTTCTCTTCTTATTACCCTTCCATTTCTTTGCCTATGCCTGATAAATATGTCTTCCACACCTCTTATGCTCAGCCTTAGGGAGCTCCTTTTCAATTGTAAGAATAAGTCCCTTCAATTGAAATTAAGATAATTATAATATAACTAACAAAATGATTATAAATGGTTATAATTGTAAATAATTATAAAATGTATATAGAAAAACATAACTTTTGCATATCAGTCACAATAATCACCTTATCTCCATTTTTAAGATCCAAATCCTGTTTCAGCACTTTTATAAACCATTTCCAAGTTACTTTGGTCTCCAAATCAACAATTGCCCATGCTATATGGAACATTTGGTTGTTTCCATCCTTTGAAATAGCCACTAGACATTGTCACCTACAAGGTCCTTTTTAAAAACATCCAAACCTTTGATCTTCCTACATGCTTTTTTAAAACCTTGCTTTATGGAATTAAAACAAACATAAAACCTGCTAAATAAGAAGCCCACTTTGGGTGTTAATCCTAACAAAACATGTAGTTTCTAGATTTGATCTATTTGATTCATCAACATAATCAAAAGGCCTTGCATATTCTACGTTATAATCACCCATAATTTTCCTAAAAACTTTCTGTTTAGCACTCCTACAAGTGGATTTTCCTACATAACACCCTAATTATTGCTTGCATAAATCATGTAATTCCACAACTTAATGCTGGGTATGAAATTATCCTATCTTCAAATATGATTGTGATGAAGTTTGCATTACACTACTTATTGGTGTTTGTCCTATAACACTTGTGTACAGGATTGTGAGATTTGACAATGAAGTTGTTTGACTATTTCTTTAAACTTGCAAAAAGTAATCACAAACAACCATCCTTGCATGTGACCCTCACTCTCTTAGGCTCATTAAGTCTCAATCTCATTGACACACCCCTATGAATAGCATATTTGCTAATAGTAGCTCTAAATTGAATAACATTTTAAAAAACCATACCTAGCTTCCATATTGGAATTTGGCTTTTTAGATCATAATGGGTCCTCTTACTGCTTCTCTTAGTTGGTTAGTCTACATCCTCCTCATTTGAGTCATAATCACTCAAGTCTTCATTTCCAGGATTAGAACTCCCCCAAAAATCTTCATCTCCTACTACCTTACCAGCATATCTACTATTTTATCCCCCAGCATTCTCAAAACCCACATCAACACCTACCTCTACTAAATTAATTTCACTCTCAATAGCTTTGTATTTTTTATTTATTCCTTTTTTTTTTCTTCTTAAATTCCTTCCTTGCCTCCCTAGCATTTCGCAACTCCTCATCAACATCACTACCTTTAAGTGTATCTAGAAACTCTTCCTCATCACTTAAACCTTGTAGATCTTCATCACTATTGTAACACCCTCCCGGTAACTACTCCGTACATCCTACTGTTCCGGTGACTGGTGTCGGTCCGGACAGCTAGAATATCCGGAAAAATATTTAAATTAAAGTCAGGAACCATAATTAACTCAAATATTAATAAGAAAAATTTAGTAAAAATTTTAGAAATAAAATACAACCAAGTTAAACGAGCCGATGCCCTAGCGATGGGTAACCAGAGGGAAGTTGCGGTTCTCACAACGAGGAGCCCTAGACCCGGGGGAAAAATTATAAAATAATTTTTGGGACTCCAGAGAAGGGTTATTGAGGTTCCCATAGCATTAGAATGCCAAGAAAATACCTAGAAAAAGTTTTCAATCTGATGCATAATTTTGACCCGTTAAGCCAAACGAAGGGCATTTTGGTCATTTCGCCTTCAGAGGTGATTTTTGGCCGACTTGTCCAGTTGAATAAATAATTAATATAACATAAAATATGAATAAACATTACTAGAAATTAAATTGAAAATGAGTAGTGGAGGAAAGAAAAGAAAATGAGGAAAAGGGGTATTTATGACATCATGATGATGTCATTAAGAAAAACTATGACCAATCAAAATTTAGCCATTATTTGACTAACTAATAAAGAGATAAAAGAAGACCCAAAATAAGAAAAATGTAATCTTCTTCCTTTGAACTCCCAACCAGCCGAAACCTCTATCTCTCCTCCCTCCATTGATTTTCAATCCAAACCTTAAATTCCCTCCTTATTTCACCCTAAAACCCTAGAGACCTTTCACTAAAATTTGCCCTAGCACCTTGCTAAACCTTTTGGCAGCCAAGAAGGGGAAAGAAATTGAAGTTTGGGGCTTGGAAAAATTCTGCCACTTGAGGTTAGTGCATCTATATCTTAAAAACTCATTATTTTCATGGTTTAGGACTTGAAACTAGTAAGAATTGTAATTTAAATGAACCAAAAACCTATGTGTATGACATCTTGAATTTGGCTGCCCTAGCTATGGAATAGAAGGAGTGTTTTTATGAGCTTGAAGTGAACTAGAGTTATGTTGGAAGGTTATAAACACAAGAATAATGGATTAAAAGTTAACTAAGATAACTTGTATAAAACATGAATTTGAATTAGGGTTTTGTGAGCAAAATGTAAACTTGGTTTAGGAAATTATTAGAGAGAATTTTAATGGTCAATTAGTAACCATTTTAGTAAGTTGACCATTAAATGGACTGAAAAATAGGATTGCAAAGTGAGGTTGCAAGTCGCTCTAGACAAAGAAATGGACTGAAATTTCAGTCCAATTACACAGCCATATCTTTGGCTGTGTTAGTCCAATTGGTGTTTGGCCAATTGGACATGAAACTAGGCTTATAATGGCACATTTTTACTGAAGAAACCATGCCCAAAAGACCAAAGCAAGAGGACCAAAACTTGGCCCTAATCCGGACACCAATCGATTCTCAGAATTGACCAAATGAACAAGAATCGCTCATTTGGCCATAACTCATCAGAGATATGGTCAATTGACCTGAAATTTTTACAGCAATAAGTTAAGACATAGACAAAACAACTTTCATGAAGGAACCTACCCCAAATTATGGCCAGAACCTAACCCAAATGGCAGTGGAAGTCACTGTTCATGTTACTGTAGATATGGTAATTTCTGCAGAATGCAAATCCGGCCAGCTGTGGTTTTTGGACCATATCTGGAGCTACAAAACTCCAAATGGAGTGATTCAAAAAAGTAAATTCAACTAGACAAAATAATGAACGACTTTCATGTTTGTCATTTCTTCAAATTCCCACAGCAACAGTGTCCAATGGAACAGTGAAGTTGACTCACAAAAACTGAAAATTCTGCTTGTGTTGGTTTAAACTTTGAAATGGCATAAATGCTTAATGCCAACAAGTTTGGAATGCCAAATGTGGTATGTTGGGAGTGCCAAAGTCAATGTACTTATTTTTATTCTAAAAGTCAACATTTTTGTTGACCAATAAGATGAATAGTGACACTAAAAATTTGAAATTCACAAATTGAAGAATTTAAAGGTTTCAAATGCCCTAGTATACCTAACAAGATTGGTTTGGATAGTTTGGCATGCCAATAGGGTTCAGTTAGCAGTACTGCATATGGCAATATGCCATTCCGTGATTTTATGGCTTTTAGCCATTTTGATATTATATTGAGACTTGGCCTCATGCCTAATATTATTTACAGCTTGTTAGCTGTTCTGTTGCACACCGGGAGATGCATATGTGACCGATGGTGTGACGGCCCGAGGTACTAGGTACCCAAAGGCGCTTACCCGTTATCCGATCCACTGCCTAGTGTAGGTTTACTTGGGGCAACCAAATGAATAAAAGTGAACAAAGTTAATGAAATAATGAATATACCAACACCAAACAAAGAAAGCATACATATTCTATACACATTTATTTTCTTGCTATTTTCTTTTATTATATTATTGCACCACTAAGCATTATTGCTTAGCGCGTTGCTTTTGCCACGCGTAGGTACTGGAGATCCCGATCGTGAGCCCAGTAGACCACAGACTGGGTGAGTCCATCCTGCAGTTCTGCACAGTGTCCGTGTCACCTCAACTTCTGCAGTGCATTGGTAGGACATTAGGTGTCATTTTGACATTTTGTAACTTAACTTTGTTTTCTCATATGTAATTAAACTTGTGTAATGTATATTGATGTTTATGTAAATTATGAAAATTGTACTTGTGAATGGAAATGTAAATGTTTACTTGTGATTTATATGTGATCATCACATGTGATGGACGATTGAGAACTGGAATTGAAATGTTGTTGAGATCTTAATATTGAGAATTTGTTGATAAATTGAAGTTGGGATTGTTTGGAAATTATTTGGAAGCGTTTTTAAACAGTTCAAGAAGCTTTTTCCATTTTTAGCCAAGATTAAGCCGGATTTTCTATAAAATTTTCTAACCCCAAATAAATAATAATTTGATAAATGGCTTAAATAAATCATATTTCATAAATTAGCTTCAAAAGCATGACACAAATTAAGTAAGGTATATTAGAGTGTGCCAAGACACCGTGTGGCATTACTTACTCGTATACTGTACGGGTAAGGGGTGTCACATTTAGTGGTATCGAGCACGGTTTAGGCGTTCGGGCCTAGATTGAGTCCATACCATGCATTGCATTTGTAAGAGTCGAGGTGACACTAACGCAGATCTGTTTATCTTTCTTATTTTGAATAGGATATGGATCCTTCATCTCGAGAGCCGTTGAGGAGGAAGTGGAGAGTCATGCTCCACCGCAGAAGAGAAACTGGGGCATGAGAGAATCGCCCGCCACTCAAGCAGCACTCGCCACCTCCACAGCCATGTTCCAACAAATGGCCGACTTCTTCAGACAAATGGCCGGTAATGCCAAGACTACCACCACCACCACCCACACAGTAAATCACACCGAAAGGCTAAGGAAGTTTGGAGCCGTGGACTTCTATGGCAAGAGAGAAGATGACTCATTGCAGCCGAGAATTGGTTGAATGCAGCAGAGTACTAAAACAACTTCACCGCACTCCAGAGCAAAACTGAAGTCGCCATCTCTTTACCGCAAGATGATGCATATGAGTGGTGGGACACCGTGTCCATGAAGTGCAGCCTAAGTCAGAACTTGGGACTTCTTTCTCTCGAATTCAAGAAGAAATATGTGGGTACTGTATACGGAAGAGAGAAGAAGAGAGTTTATTAACTCGAGGCGTAGACACCGGTGGCCGAATATGAGAAGGAGTTTGTTCGATTAAGCCGTTATGGAAGGGAGATAGTCCCTAATGAAGCTGAAAGGTGCAAGAGATTTGAAGAGGGACTAAATGACAACATCAAGATCCAGCTCACTGCCTTGGGAATCACAGAATTTACCAAGTTAGTGGAAGCTGCAATAAAGGTGGAAAAAGTAAGAATCAGTGAGCAGACTAGAAGAGAGAGACAGCAGAAGAGGGGACCGGGTCAGTCTAGTTCAGCCCCTGCATTTGGAAAGAAGTTCAAGGGTCCACCTGCACAGAGTTCAGCTCAGCCACATGGTCAGGGTCAGTCTCAGGGGCCCAGGCCATAGTTCACCCCTAGGAGAGGTCAGTCCACACCATCAGTGGGCAGCTCTCCAGGGATGGGGTTCAGGGGACCAGCCCCAACATCTTCTGCATGTCCACACTGCCTTAAATGGCACAAGGGGGAGTGTTGGAGAGTAACTGGTGCCTGCTTGAGATGTGGGTCGACAGAGCATCAGCTGAGAAATTGTCCACGCAGAACCACTACAACTGCTCCAACACAAGGCATGCACTGCCTCGCACTACGAGAGGTAGAAAACTGCAAATCTGAGGCTATTGGACCATCACGAGGCTCGCATTCGAGCGCCAGAGAGGCCCGACAGCGGACCACCAGAAGAAATTATGCCCGAGAGCTCGGGAGGAGCAAGATGCCCGGACGTCATCGAGTGCGTTCTCCCTCTACAATACTCCTGTGTATGCATTGGTGGATCCAGGATCCACTCATTCCTACATTTGCATCAACCTACCTGTAGAAAGGGGGATACTAGTAGGGGAGAGTGACCAAAACATTCTGGTCACTAATCCATTGGGCCACAGTGTAGTGGTGAATAAAGTATACAAGGGTTGCCCGTTAAGGATTCAAGGGTATGAATTCTCGGCAGACCTAATTGAGTTACCCTTCCATGAGTTTGACGTGATATTGGGAATGGACTGGTTGTCACGTCATCAGGCAATAGTTGATTGCAAATTGAAGAGAATTTCTCTAAAAACTTCAGAGGGTAATGAGATCACAGTTGTGGGAGAAAGGACAGATTTCTTGTCCAATGTCATCTCAGCCACAGTTGCAAGAAGAATGATGAGAAAAGGCTGTGAAGCCTACCTAGCACATGTGGTGGATACTAGGCAGGCTAAGCCAAACTTGAGTGACATACCCACAGTGAGAGACTTCTCAGAGGTATTTCCTGAAGAGTTGCCTGGTTTGCCACCAGAAAGGGAAGTTGAATTTGCTATTGAGACACTGCCGGGTACAGCACCCATTTCCATTGGTCCTTATAGGATGGCACCCACTGAATTGAGGGAGTTGAAAACTCAATTGAAAGAGTTGCTGGATAAGGGGTTCATACGCCCCAGTGTGTCACCATGGGGAGCTCCAGTGCTGTTTGTGAAAAAGAAGGATGGGACTTTGAGGCTTTGCATTGATTACCGGCAGTTGAATAAAGTGATTGTGAAGAATAAATATCCGTTGCCTAGAATTGATGATCTGTTTGATCAGTTGAAGGGAGCAGGAGTATTTTCTAAGATTGATCTCAGATCAGGGTATCATCAGTTGAGGGTAAAGGATGTAGATGTGCCTAAGACTGCAATCAGGACCCGGTATGGGCATTATGAGTTCCTAGTAATGCCCTTTGGCCTAACAAATGCACCAGCGGCATTCATGGACCTTATGAACCGTATCTTTCATCCACACTTAGATCGGTTCGTAGTGGTCTTTATTGATGATATTTTGGTGTATTCCAAGACCAGGGAAGAACATGATGAGCATTTGAGGATTGTTTTGCAAACCCTGAGAGAAAAGAAACTGTATGCTAAGTTGTCCAAGTGTGACTTTTGGCTGAATGAGATTGCATTCCTTGGACACGTAGTGTCAACTGATGGGATTAGGGTGGATCCCAAGAAAATAGAAGTAGTGCTGGAATGGAAGCCTCCCAGGAATACAACTGAGGTCAGAAGCTTCTTGGGGCTAGCTGGGTATTACAGAAGATTTGTGAAGGGATTTTCCCTAATAGCTGCTCCAATGACCAAGTTATTACACAAGAATGTCAGATTTGACTGGAATGACAAGTGTCGCACCAGCTTTGAGAAGTTGAAGGCTATGTTGACAGAGGCACCAGCAGCACACAAGGTCGTGAAAGGACTTTGTGGTCTACAGTGATGCCTCTCATAATGGTTTAGGGTGTGTATTGATGCAAGAGGGGAAAGTGATCGCCTATGCTTCTAGACAGCTAAGGCCACATGAACAGAACTACCCTACCCATGATCTAGAGCTTGCAGCAATTATCTTCGCACTGAAGATATGGAGGCATTACTTGTATGGGGAAAAGTGCTACATTTACACAGACCACAAAAGCCTGAAATACTTGCCAACCCAGAAGGAGCTCAACCTTAGACAGAGGCGATGGATTGAGTTCCTGAAGGATTATGACTGTGTAATTGACTACCATCCTGGGAAGGCAAATGTAGTTGCTGATGCTTTGAGCAGAAAATCCATGACAGCCTTGAGATCATTGAATGCCCATCTATCTTTGATTCGAAATGGAGCTATTTTGGCTGAGTTGCAAGTGAGGCCAAACTCACATGCCAGATTTTAGATGGGCAAAAGGCAGATGAGAAGCTAATGGCTATTATGAGCAAAATCTCAGAGGGAAAAGCAACTGATTATGAGGTGAAAGCAAATGGGTGTCTGTATTATAAAGGAAGACTGTGTGTACCAGATGATGGGGAATTGAAGGTCAATATTCTAAAAGAGGCACACACTAGTGTATATGCTATGCACCTGTGAAGTACAAAGATGTATCATGATCCAAGCTTCAGATTGGTGGCTGGTATGAAGAAAGACATAGCCGACTATTTGACTAAATGCTTGACATGTCGCAAGTGAAGGCGAACATCAAGTTCCATCGGTTTGCTACAAACCTATACGCATACCGAATGGAAGTGGGATCGGGTCACCATGGATTTTGTAAGTGGTCTACCTCTCACCGGAAGAAACATGATGCAAAGATGGGTTATAGTTGATAGATTGACAAAGTCAAGACACTTTCTCGCCGATTAGGACCGACTACTCACTAGAGAAGTTAGCGTAATTGTATATCGCTGAGATAGTTAGATCGCATGGAATCCCACTTTCCATCATATCGATCGAGACCCAAGGTTTACATCGAGATTTTGGAAGAAGTTGCATGAATCCTTGGGTACACAACTCCATTTCAAAGATGCCTTTCCATCCTCAGACGGATGGGCAATCCGAAAGAGTAATCCAGGTAAACAATTGAACCAATTGAATTAGTACAAATATTGAACTAAAAATGATAACAATAACATGAAATATATGTCAGGTCCTTGAGGATATGCTGAGGAGTTGTGTCATTGAGTTTGAGGGAAGTTGGGATAGATACCTCCCACTGGCAGAATTTGCATACAACAATAGCTACCAAGCTAGTATCCAAATGGCCCCGTATGAAGCGCTGTATGGGAGAAAATGTAGAACTCCAGTGTGCTGGACTGAATTGGGCGAAGACAAACTGGTAGGGCCGGACCTGGTGAAACAGGCTGAGGAGAAGGTAAAATCAATCAAAGCCAACTTAAAGGTTGCCTCGCATGCATGTAAATCTTATGCCGACCTGAAGAGGAAAGAAATAGAGTATGGGGTTGGCGACAAAGTGTTCCTCAAGGTGTCACCATGGAAAAAAGTATTGAGGTTTGGAAGGAAAGGTAAGTTGAGCCCTAGGTTCATTGGCCCATATGAAGTCATTGAACGTGTGGGTCCAGTGGCCTATAGGCTAGCTTTACCACCAGAGCTGGACAAGATCCACAATGTGTTCCACGTGTCTATGCTCAGAAGATACCGCTCAGATCCTTCACATGTCATCTCCAGAGAAGAAATTGAAATACAGTAAGATTTGACATACGAAGAAGAACCTCTACGGATCTTGGCTCAGGAAGTGAAAGAGTTGAGAAACAAGCAAATTCCATTGGTGAAAGTGCTTTGGAGGCACCACAACACCGAGGAGGCAACTTGGGAAAGTGAAGAGACGATGAGGCAACAGTTCCCTCAACTGTTTGCATCAGGTAAATTTCGAGGACAAAATTTAAATTAGAGGGGAAGAGTTGTAACACCCTCCCAGAACTACTCAGTACATCCTACTGCTCGGTGATCGTGTCGGTCCTGACAGCTAGAATGTCCTAAAAATATTTAAATTAAAGTCAGAACTATAATTAACTCAAATATTAATAAGAAAAATTTAGTAAAAATTTTAGAAATAAAATACAACCAAGTTAAACGAGCCGGTGCCCTAGTGATGGGTAACCAGAGGGAAGTTGCGGTTCTCGCAACGAGGAGCCCTAGACCTAGGGGAAAAATTATAAAATAATTTTTAGGACTCCAGAGAAGGGTTATTGAGGTTCCCATGGTATTAGAATGCCAAGAAAATACCTAGAAAAATTTTTCAATCGGTACAGACAATTTTGACCCGTTAAGCCAAACGGAGGGCATTTTGGTCATTTTGCCTTCAGAGGTGATTTTTGGCCGACTTGTCCAGTTGAATAAATAATTAATATAACATAAAATATGAATAAACATTACTAGAAATTAAATTGAAAATGAGTAGTGGAGGAAAGAAAAGAAAATGAGGAAAAGGGGTATTTATGACATCATGATGATGTCATTAAGAAAAACTATGACCAATCAAAATTTAGCCATTATTTGACTAACTAATAAAGAGATAAAAGAATACCCAAAATAAGAAAAATGTCATCTTCTTCCTTTGAACTCCCAACCAGCCGAAACCTCTATCTCTCCTCCCTCCATTGATTTTCAATCCAAACCTTAAATTCCCTCATCATTTCACCCTAAAACCCTAGAGACCTTTCACTAAAATTTGCCCTAGCACCTTGCTAAACCTTTTGGCAGCCAAGAAGGAGAAAGAAATTGAAGTTTGGGGCTTGGAAAAATTCTGCCACTTGAGGTTAGTGCATCTATATCTTAAAAACTCATTATTTTCATGGTTTAGGACTTGAAACTAGTAAGAATTGTAATTTAAATGAACCAAAAAACCTATGTGTATGACATCTTGAATTTCGGCTGCCCTAGCTATGGAATAGAAGGGAGTGTTTTTATGAGCTTGAAGTGAACTAGAGTTATGTTGGAAGGTTATAAACACAAGAATAATGGATTAAAAGTTAACTAAGATAACTTGTATAAAACATGAATTTGAATTAGGGTTTTGTGAGCAAAATGTAAACTTGGTTTAGGAAATTATTAGAGAGCATTTTAATGGTCAATTAGTGACCATTTTAGGTAAGTTGACCATTAAATGGACTGAAAAATAGGATTGCAAAGTGAGGTTGCAAGCTGCCCTAGGACAGCAGCAAATGGACTGAAATTTCAGTCCAATTACACAGCCATATCTTTGGCTGTGTTAGTCCAATTGGTGTTTGGCCAATTGGACATGAAACTAGGCTTATAATGGCACATTTTTTCTGAAGAAACCATGCCCAAAAGACCAAAGCAAGAGGACCAAAACTTGGCCCCAATCCGGACACCCTGCAACTGATTATGCAGAATTGACCAAATAAACAGTAACTGTTCATTTGACCATAACTCACTGTAGATATGGTCAATTAACCTGAAATTTTTACAGCAACAAGTTAAGACATCGACAAACAACTTTCATGAAGGAACCTACCCCAAATTATGGCCATAACCTAACCCAAATGGCAGTGGAAGTCACTGTTCATGTTACTGTAGATATGGTAATTTCTGCAGAATGCAAATCCGGCCAGCTGTGGTTTTTGGACCATATCTGGAGCTACAAAACTCCAAATGGAGTGATTCAAAAAAGGAAATTCAACTAGACAAAATAATGAACAACTTTCATGTTTGTCATTTCTTCAAATTCCCACAGCAACAGTGTCCAATGGAACAGTGAAGTTGACTCACAAAAACTGAAAATTCTGCTTGTGTTGGTTTAAACTTTGAAATGGCATAAATGCTTAATGCCAACAAGTTTGGAATGCCAAATGTGGTATGTTGGGAGTGCCAAAGTCAATGTACTTAATTTTATTCTAAAAGTCAATATTTTTGTTGACCAATAAGATGAATAGTGACACTAAAAATTTGAAATTCACAAATTGAAGAATTTAAAAGTTTCAAATGCCCTAGTATACCTAACAAGATTGGTTTGGATAGTTTGGCATGCCAATAGGGTTCAGTTAGCAGTACTGCACATGGCAATATGCCATTCCGTGATTTTATGGCTTTTAGCCATTTTGATATTATATTGAGACTTGGCCTCGTGCCTAATATTATTTACAGCTTGTTAGCTGTTCTGTTGCACACCGGGAGATGCATATGTGACCGATGGTGTGACGGCCCGAGGTACTAGGTACCCAGTGCCAGTTTACCCGTTATCCAGTCCAGTCGTCTAGTGTAGGTTTACTTGGGGCAACCAAATGAATAAAAGTGAACAAAGTTAATGAAATAATGAATATACCAACACCAAACAAAGAAAGCATACATATTCTATACACATTTATTTTCTTGCTATTTTCTTTTATTATATTATTGCACCACTAAGCATTATTGCTTAGCGCGTTGCTTTTGCCACGTAGATACCGAGATCCCGATCGTGAGCCCAGAGACCACAGATCGGGTGAGTCCATCCTGCGCTTACGCATGTGTCCGTGTCACCTCAACTTCTGCAGTGCATTGGTAGGACATTAGGTGTCATTTTGACATTTTGTAACTTAACTTTGTTTTCTCATATGTAATTAAACTTGTGTAATGTATATTGATGTTTATGTAAATTATGAAAATTGTACTTGTGAATGGAAATGTAAATGTTTACTTGTGATTTATATGTGATCATCACATGTGATGGATGATTGAGAACTGGAATTGAAATGTTGTTGAGATCTTAATATTGAGAATTTGTTGATAAATTGAAGTTGGGATTGTTTGGAAATTATTTGGAAGTGTTTTTAAACAGGTTCCGAAGAACTGTTTTCTCCATTTTTAGCCGGTACTCCGCCGGATTTTCTTTAAAATTTTCGGAACCCCAAATAAATAATAATTTCGATAAATGGCTTAAATAAATCATATTTCATAAATTAGCTTCAAAAGCATGACACAAATTAAGTAAGGTATATTAGAGTGTGTCAGTACACCGTGTGGCATTACTTACTCTCGGGTATCTTTGTACGGGTAAGGGGTGTCACATTTAGTGGTTATCATCTTCTTTGCTAGGGCCTAGTAAATACACCCAATACCTTACTACAGTTAAAATCTCTTGCATAATCTAGGATGTCAAATATGCAGAGGTAATCTGGGTCCATTCTCACACTTTCTTCACCTCCACCCACATAAGATGGGTGTGGTTATTGATAAATACCCCACCAAAGTGCCACCTCATAGTAAGACCCATACTGCAAATTGCACTAACAAAGTAAAAAAAAAAATCAACATTTAATTTTCTAAGGGACCACTAAAAATGGTAGAATCCTGCAATTAAAGAAAATTTCAAGGGCAAATCATAGGCAATACTCATACACCTATTTCAACTATTACCTACTAAATAAAATATTCAACAAAGGTAACCTAATTAAATACCCATAGTCTTACACTATGTTAACCAAAATCGCCATTCTTTGACATCGTTAAGAAGCATGCAAATACACTAACTTACAAATTACAAACAACTTAATTCACATTTTGCAGCATAACTTGATGGATTTCATCCCTCGATGCTGAAGTCCGGTATCTTCTTTATTGCGCTGGCATCAATGGATGGCTTCTTTGAAAAACAAGATTGATTTCAAAGAGTATAGATTTGGGGATTTTTACTCCCAAAGTTATAATTTTTACCCTAAACTCTCTCCCACTGCCAACTTAGCTTTTTAATGTCCAGTTTGTGACACCCCTCACCTGTCTACAGTGTAGCTGAGCAAGAAGTGCACAGTCAGTGCCAGAGCACCCTATCTTATCCTGTCGTGTCCATTGTTAATTTTTAAACTTTGTAGAAAATATGTGGTAATATTTTTTTTATCACAATTTATTTTTGTGAAAACCCGGACAGAGCCTCCTCTAATTTATTGGCATCTGGCAGGTTCTAATAGTTGCATGTTAAAAACAATTTCATATATGTATCATTTTTCCATGTACCATATCATATTATTTTAAGAAAATAAAATTCAGTTCATTCATATGAAAATTTATATACAAAAATTGCAAGCTTTATTTACAGTCTGAAATATAAATTCATTTAATTACAATGTTCAAAATTAATATACATCTCATTATACATGAACCAAAATGCAAAACCTAAGTACATGGGTCCTACCAAAATAAACACTACTGAGGTGACTTTGAACTTGTAGCAAATCGGATCAACGTGTAGTCAGAGCACTACTGTGGCGACTACTGCTGGGTTTAGTCTCTAGTACCTACACGAGGAAATAATCCATCGTGCTAAGCATATTGCTTAGTGGTGAATAATTTAAAATAAAAATAACTAAATAATCAAGGATAATTATTTCATGTATAATTTCATATAGAGATTCATATTTCATGAACTCTAAACTTTAGAAGCAATTAAACTTGTCGAGATCCTTTCTAATAATTTATTTCATTTTTCAATCTTTTTAATTTCATATCAGTTGTCTCTTCACATAATTATTTAATTTTTAAAACTTATTACTTATGAGTCATTTCATAACTTTAGCTGCTCCATAGGAGCATAATTGTAACACCCCTAAGTTCGGTAGTGCGTTCTACTGTTCCGGTGACCAGTGTTGTCCAGACAGCTAGGATGCCTAGAACTACACTTTGTTATGAGTGAGGAGACATAAAATAATGAAATACAAGAAAAGAAAATGCAAGAAAAACAAAGGAAAAATAATAGCAAAGAAATGTAACCAAGTTAAGCGAGCCGAGAACCCTAGCGATGGGGATCAGACCGAAGTCACTGCGTGGACCGTTGACTAGCCTCCTGATCGAGGAACCCTGGAAAATATTTTTAGGACTTAAATAGACCCTTATTGAAGAAAAAATATCATTAGAAAGATAAAAAAAAAATTAAATAATTAGTACAAAGAAAAGGGAGAAATCGAAAAACAGACAAAACCCGGTGTTACCGAAAAATCGGGAATGTAACCCGAACAGGGGCATTATGGTCATTTGACATCCCGAATTGTCTTTTGACCTAAATGTCCATTAAAAATAAATAATATTACACTTAGAAAATAAAATGAAAAATTAATTTGTGGTACCTAAAGTGAATAGCAAGAATTAAGGGTTTAATGTGGAATAAGTGGGAATTTAACATATTATATGAATTAATTAGAGTAAGTGGACCACTAAAGGAATAAACTAAGGATAATGGGGCAGGTGTAAGTCCATAATACAAGCTGAAACTTCATCTTCTCCAAATGAATTCATCCATGCCGATTTGAGAAGGAAGAAAATCCTCCATTGCCGTTTTTGCATGAGCTTGATCCACTCCTCCATTTCAACTCCAATCACTTAGATAGCTTCATAAAAAATTGTCTACACATCATAAGGAAGAGCTTGATACCAAAATCAAGAAGTTTAATCAAGGTTTAGCAAGCTCCAACCATAGGTAAGTTTACATTTTTGAATGTTGCTTTGTTAAACTTTGTGTACATGTTATGGGTGTGTACTTTGTGAAGAAAATTTTCAAGTTTGAAGAGTTCTTGATATATCCAGTTTGGACAGCCATAGAGTTGTGTATTTGATGATTTATTTTACATATATTTGATGAGAAATTATGATGAATAGGGTGATTTAATGTCCTAGTAGTTAAATTCCATGTATATGTGGTGATTGTACAATGGGGATTGTAGTTGCCGAATTATGGACACTTTGGCATGGTGAAGCTTTGCGGCAGCCTTGGGACTCTTTGATAAATGTATGAGTTTATAAAGATATTGGCAGAATTATGACATTGAGGATTGATGGATATGTATATAAATTAGTTGTGTAAAGTGTATGTAGGAATTAGTAATGTTTATATGTATATGTGATTGTACTTAGACTTTGTAAATTTGAGTTTATTTGGTGTATTGAGGATGTGTGTAATCTGCCCAAAGTGATTTTAAAGTGAAGTGGTATATGGTTTTGGTAATGTACCAAAACAGAATTGGTAAGGGAAGTGGACATATAGTAGGGTGAATGTGTCATTGATGTATGTTTAAGCAAGGTAATTAAGGGCAATATGCATTTTAGCCTATAACTTTAAATGTGTAACCTCAATTGGTATGAGACCAATTGGAGGTGAAGCTAGGCACAAAATGTGCCAACTTTCATTGAGAAAGCATACCAAAATTCTGCTTGCAAGGTAGCATGAAAAATGACCAATTCGGATTAGGTGCAATTGAGACCTGAAAATTGACCAATTGGGCAGCAGTTAGTGTTTAGGCCATAACTCACTCAAAACAGGTCCAATTGACCTGAACTTTTAACCATGAATAGTTAAGACCCATACCTACAAGTCTTATGAAGACACCAAATCCCAGAAATGACCAGAAGTAAGTCAAAAAGCTTGCACAAGTTCGGGTCCAAAAACTGGCCGAACCAGAGTTGACCAAATTGACCTAAAATTGACCTAATTTGATGCCATTTGACCAGTAATAGTATAATGACCATAACTTGGTGTACTTAACTCAGAATGACCTAAAATTTTGCCCTGCGTTCCATAAGACATAGATCTACAAGTTTGTAGTTTTAACCGAAACCCGAAAATCGAGGGAACTAGGTCTTTCGGCTAGGTCAAACTAGTATCCCGGAATCCAGCAAGTTGCATTAAAATGCACTAAACAAGGAAATGAGTTTGGTAAAACGTACCAACCCTAAAACCCAATCGAATGTGACATATTAATGACACTAAAACCTAATTTACCTAAAACGCATCGAGGGTCGGTATATTAGGTGATTGAGCAAATAATAGCCTTCAGTGAATTACTTATCGAACATTATCATTAGAGACAATTTAATTTAGTACTGAAACACTTCAAATTGTGTTTCTCAGTTACCAAAGACTCAGGAAAAGGGAAGGAAACACTGAGTCCAGACCGAGAGACAGTTATCAGAGGTTTGTGCACAACTAGTTTTCAACTGATTTTGCTCTGAATAATATTTCATATGATTAATTGTATGTTAGTGTTTTAAATTGTGTTTGTGCACAACAACTATTTCTTTTGAATTATTTTCAATTGAAATAAATTATGACTATTTGCATATTATTGTTTTAAGTTATGAAATTGTGAAAAATGGTTTGAATGATATTTGATGGATACTTATTGATTGAAAAGCATCAGAATTGGTTTGAAACCACACTATCATGTACATTGATTGTATTCCTCACTAGCTTGTCTAGTGGGATGAATTGAATTCCCTCCCCTGTCAAGTGTTGAGGTGTGTGCTGTTCAGGACGAATAGAATGAGTACTCATATTTTTGCTAGCTAGCTATGTTATTCCTCATTAGTCATTGACTTTTGGGATGAATTGAATACCTCATTAGCCATCGGCTTTTGGGATGAATTGAACTTGGGAACATGATTAAAGCTGTGTGTGATTTATTGATGCATATTGTAAGATTGTAAAATGAGTTTAAATTCTTATTGACATTCACTGTCTTTTGAATTTAGCTATGTTTTGATTACTGAGATTTATTGTAATATTGTGTTAAATTCCTTATGACATTATTGTCTTGAATTTAACTATAGTTTTAAGTATCCACTATTTAAATGATTTATGAATTGTGATTTAAGTTGTATTTGGATAATGTTGTGCACCACTGAGACATTGTCTCAGCAATAGCTTTTTATTGCTGTCGCAGGTAGACAGACAGACAGGGCAGCAGACTAGGCTGCTAGTACCTCCAGCGAGAGACTACCGGGTATAATGAGTATACCAATATTTTGTATTTTGTAATGTAATGTATGTTCACTGTATGTACATATTGTTGTTGGTTTTGAGCAGTTGTAAATAAAAAATGTACATTGAAGTCGTAAAATAATTATGAGTTATTTTGACTTGTAAAAATTATATTATATTTCTTTTATCTCAGTCTTTGAAAAATCACTGTGGATTTGAGTTGAGAAATGTGTTGTGTTGAGAAATATGTTGGAGTTGAGATTTGGAAATCTATTGAAGTGCTTTTTACAGGTTTTCTGAAGAACTGTTTTATCCAAAATACAGATGGCACTCTGCCAAAATTTTTATAGAAACTCCAAATACTCTAAAT
Organism: Hevea brasiliensis; assembly: GCF_030052815.1. Classification (NCBI taxonomy): domain Eukaryota; kingdom Viridiplantae; phylum Streptophyta; class Magnoliopsida; order Malpighiales; family Euphorbiaceae; genus Hevea; species Hevea brasiliensis. Next base: position 54,149 of record NW_026614662.1, read on the forward strand.
GAGTTAGCTGGTTCACTTCAGTTCACAAAAGTTTTTAACACCTATAAATAGTGCTCACCACTGTAAAAGAAGTAAGAAAAGTTTTTAAAATCCCTTGTAGTGTATTTAATGGGTTATCAGTAGACGGAGTTGGTGATTCATTAGGTATACTACGGGATCATGTTATGCCTTACAGAGGGGTAGGGTGTGACATGTTTTAGTGGTATCAGAGCAAAGTTGTTAAATTCTGTTTTCACCTATTATTTGAATATTCTTTCTTCATAGTACAACTGCTCAATATCATTGTTTGATACATACAGTATATTACATTATAAATATGCACTAACGGGAGGAAATCTCCTTGTGTTATTTGTTCAGGAGATCTAAAATCCTCACATTGACTATGGAAGAGGGTGATCGCTCAATCGATCAATCTATAGAGGCCGAGGTGCAAGGGATGCCCTGTGCCTACATAATGTTAGTGGTTCAAAGAAGACCACCGCAGCATCTGCAGCTTCGCCTGCTCGTTCAGAGATGGTCGCAATGTTCCAACAAATGGTCGGCAATGTACCTACTCAAGTCCCAATACTGACACCGATGGTACAACCACGCCTCCTACCAGCAAGATGATAAATTGATGAAATATGGGGCTCAGAGTTTAAGGGACAAGAGATCCTCTAGAGGTCGAACAGTGGTTAGAGAGGATGGATAGGGTATTCAAGAAACGCATTGCACAGAGGAGCTCGATTTGAATACTCGGTGTCTTTGTTACTGGGGATGCTTATGATTGGTGGAAAACCATTCCCCACACCAGTAGAACTGCAGGTCTTGACTGAATGACTTTCTCAGGGAATTCAGACAGAAATATGTCCCTGATGCTTATGTAGACCAGAAGCTGCAAGAGTTCCTAAGTCTGAAACAGGGGGGCAGATCAGTGGCTGAGTATGAAAGGGAATTTTCCTGCCTGAGCCATTATGCAGTGAGTTTACTTTCTACCAGCAGGGAGAGATGCAAGAGGTTTGAAACCGGCTTGAAGCCCAGTATCAGAGTACAAGTAGTCGGCTTCAAACACACTAACTTCTCTGAACTTATTTCTCAAGCCCTAGAGTTAGAAAGAATTGAGATTGAGACTGCTCCTGAGAAAAAGAAATCAGAGAAGACAGATAAAGAGGGAGAGTCAGTAGAACAGAGTTCCAGTGGTCATACTGGGAAGAGGAAGAACTATGGGGGACATGGCAGAGGTGGCAAGAAATCTGGTAGGGGAAGATATTCAGGACAGAGACCTCCCCTATCTGGTCAGCAGAGTACCAGAAGTTCCTATCCTTCTCGCCAATATCACACCATACCCCTCTGTAAGGCATAACATGATCCCGTAGTATACCTAATGAATTACCAACTCCGTCTACTGATAACCCATTAAGTACACTACAAGGGATTTTAAAAACTTTTCTTACTTCTTTTACAGTGGTGAGCACTATTTACAAGTGTTAAAGACTTTGGTGAACTGAAGTGAAACAACTAACTCATTTGGTTTATTTGGAATTTCTGTAAAAATTTTGGCAGAGTGCCATCTGTATTTTGGATAAAACAGTTCTTCAGAAAACTCAGAAAGACACTTCAATAATTTTCCAAATCTCAACTCCAATACATTTCTCAACACAACAATTTATCAACTCAATTCCATAGAAATTTTTCAAAGTCTGAGATAAGGAAATATAATACAATTTTTACAAGTCAAAATATCTCATAATTTACTTTACAACTCCAATGTACAATTTTAATTTACAACTGCTCAAAACAAAAAAAAAACAATATGTACATACAGTGGTCTTACATTACAGTACAAAATGCAAAAAGTGGTATACTGGTTATACCCGAAAATCTCTTGCTGGAGGTATATGCAGCCTAGTCTGTTGCCCTGTCTGTCTCTCTACCTGCGACAGCAATAAAAAGCTATCGCTGAGACAATGTCTCAGTGGTGCACAACATTAACCAAATATAATTTAAATCACAATTCATAAATCATAACAATAGTGGATACTTAAAATCATAGTCAATTTCAAGACAGTAATTGTCCATAAGAATTTAAACTCCATTTGTCAATATCACAATAATTTTCATAAGTTAGATCATGTTTGAATTCAAAATACAGTATATGTCAATGAGAGTTTAAATCCATTTCACAATCTCACAATACATATCAATAAATCACACACAACTTAATCATGATCCATAGTTCAATTCGTCCCAAAAGCCAATGGCTAATGAGGTATTCAATTCGTCCCAAAAGTCGATGACTAATGAGGAATAATATAGCTAGCTAGCAAAAATATGAGTACTCATCCAATTCGTCCTCAACAGGCACACACCTCAACACTTCAGCCAGAGAGGGAATTCAATTCGTCCCACTAGACAAGCTAATGAGGAATACAATCAATATACATGATAGCTGTGGTTTCAAACCATTTACAATGCTTTTAAATCAATAAGTATCCATCAATGTCATTCAAACAATTTCTCACAATTTCAAATTATTTACAATGCTTTTCAAGCAAAAAATATTCATTCAAATACATTTCCACAATTTAAAACAATAATATACAAATAGTCAATATTTATTTCAATTGAAAATAATTCAAAAGAAATAGTTGTTGTGCACAAACCTCTGATATTTGTCTCCTGGTGTTGACTTAGTATTTCTTTCCCTTTTGCTGAGTCCTTGTTAACTGAGAAACACAATTTGAAGTGTTTCAGTGCTAAATTAATTTGCCTCTAACGATAATGTTCGATAAACAATTCACTGAATACCTTTATTTGCTTAATCACCTAATATACCGACCCTCGATGTTTTCTAGGTAAATTAGGTTTTAGTGTCCTTTATATGTCACATTCGATAGGGTTTTAGGGTTGGTACGTGTTACCAAACTCAATTCTATATATATTGCGTTTTCTTGCATTTCATTACAAATTGCTGGATTTCGGGATACTAGTTTGACCTAACCGGACGATCTAGTTCCCTTGGTTTTCGGGTTTCGGTCAAAACTACAAACTTGTAGATCTATGTCTTATTGCACGCGGGGCAAAATTTTAGGTCAATCCGAGTTAAGTAGACCAAGTTATGGTCATTACACTATTGCTGGTCAAATGGCATCAAATTAGGTCAATTTTAGGTCAATTTGGTCAACTTTGGTTTGGCCAGTTTTTGGACCCGAACTTGTGCAAGCTTTTTGACTTGCTTATGGTCATTTCTGGCTTATGGTGTCTTCATAAGACTTTTAGGTATGGGCCTTAACTATTCATGGTTAAAATTTCAGGTCAATTGGACATGTTTTGAGTGAGTTATGGCCTAAACACTCACTGCTGCCCAATTGGTCATTTTTCAGGTCCTAATTGTACCTAATCCGAATTGGTCATTTTCTTAGGTCACCTTGCAAGCAGAATTTTGGTATGCTTTCTCAATGAAAGTTGGCACATTTTGTGCCTAGTTCCACCTCCAATTTGTCTCATACCAATTGAGGTTACATATTTAAACTTATTGGCTAAAATGTACACTGCCCTTAGTTACCTTGCTTAAACACACATCAATCACACACTTACCTTGCAATATGTTTACTTCCCTACCAAATCTGTTTTGGTGCATTACTAAAAACATATTCCACTTTATATTAACATTACTTTGGGCATATTACAATTATCCTCAACACACCAAATATAATTCACATTTACAAGTTCTAAGTACAATCACATACACACCTAACCATTACAAATCTTACATACACTTTACAATAGCAATCTATATACATATCCATCAAACTTCTATGTCAATATTCTGCCACCACCTTCATGAACACACACATTTATTCAAGAATCCCCAAGCTGCCGAAATTCTTCCTCAATACCAAAGTGTCCTACAATCATCAATTTTCATCCAAGTGCAAAAATCACCTTATACATATGAAATATTTTACTAGGATATTAAATCACCATAACCAACATAATTTCCCATCAAATATATGCACAATTATCTCATCAAATACATGACTACATGGCTGTCCAAAATGAACACAACAATAACTCTTCAAACTCAAAAATTTTCTTCACAAATCCAACACCCATAACATGCACACAAAATTTAACAAAGCTATCTTCAAAAATGCTAACTTACCTTATGGTTGGAGCTTGCTAAACCTTGATTAAACTTCTTAAATTTGGTATCAAACTCTTCCTTGTGATGTGTAGACAATTTTTCATGAAGGGACCTAAGTGATTGAAGGTGAAATGGAAGGGTTAGATGAAGCTTTAAGGAAACGTCAATGGTGGACTTCTCTTCTTCTCAATTCGGCTGGTTTTATGGAAATGGAGAAGATGAACTTTCTGCTGGGATAATGGAAGTACAGCTGCCCCATTATGTGTCTATTATATTCCTTTAGTGGCCCACTCACTCAATTATAACTATATAATAAGTTTACATGTTTTATTTACACATTTTTCACTCCATTTTGGCTATTTCTATTAGGTACCCTCAATTTAATTTTTCATTTTATTTTCTAAGTGTAATATTATTTATTTTTAATGGAAATTTAGGTCAAAAGACAATTCGGGATGTCAAATGACCATAATGCCTGTTAGGTTGCATTCCCGATTTTTCTGAACAGGGTTTTGTCTGTTTTTTGATTTCTCACTTTTCTTTGTACTAATTATTTAATTTTTCTTTAATCTTTCTAATGATATTTATTCTTCAATAAGGGTCTATTTAAGTCCAAAAATTTTTTCCAGGGTTCCCCGCAGTCCATTGCTAGTCAACGGTGCACGCCGTGACTTTCCGATCATGATCACCCATCGCTAGGTTTCTACGCTTAACTTGATCACATTTCTTTGCTATTATTTTTCCTTTGTTTTTCTTGTATTTTATTTTCTTGTATTTCATTATTTTATGTCTCCTCCTCATGTCAAAGTGTAGTTCTAGGCATCCTAGCTGTCCAGGACAACATTGGTCACCGAGCAAGAGAACGCACTACCGAACTTTGGGGTGTTACAATTCTCCCCCTTAAATAAATTTCGTCTCAAATTTTACCAGCATTAGTCTCTCGAACAGTGTGGGTGCTGTCTCCTCATATCCTCTTCACGTTCCCAAGTAGCTTCGGCCCGAATGATGGTTCCACAACACTTTAACCAGTGTATCTGTTTGTTCCTCACCGCTTCACCTCATATGCCGAATTTTTATGGGTTCTTCCTCATATGAAAGGTCCGATTTACTTCAATCTCTTCAACTGATAGTACATGAGATGGGTCAGATCTGTACCTCCTTAACATGGACACATGGAAGACACTGTGTATCCTTGTTAGCTCTGGAGGTAATGCCAACCGATATGCCAAAGGACCCACTCTTTCCAGAACTTCATATGGTCCAATGAAACGAGGACTCAGTTTACCTTTTCTGCCAAATCTCATAATCCTCTTCCAAGGAGAAACTTTGAGGAATACCTTATCACCCGGCGTACTCAATATCTCTTCTTTCATATCAACATAGGACTTCTGACGGTCTGATGCAGCCTTGAGTCTATCTCTAATCAATCTGATCTTTTCCTCTGTCTGCTGAACAATTTCTGGCCCAATCATCTTCCTTTCACCTACCTCATCCCAACATAAAGGAGTTCTGCACTTCCTGCCATACAATGCTTCATATGGAGGCATCCCAATGCTTGATTGGTAGCTGTTGTTATAAGCAAACTCAATCAAAGGCAAGTGTGTATCCCAACTACCTTCAAATTCAATCACACAAGCCCGTAGCATATCCTCCAATATCCGAATAACCCTCTCGATCGCCATCCGTCTGCATGGGTCGAATCTTTGTCTTTGAAGTTCAATCTAGTTCCTAGGGCTTTCAAGACTACCCTAATCTAGAAGTGAACCTAGGATCTCTGTCGGACACAATCGATATCGCACTCCATGCAATTTTACAATCTCATATATGTACAATCGGCCAATCTTTCCGTGCTATAGTCCATCCGAATCGCAAAAGTGAGCGGACTTGGTCAATCATCAACTATAACCCATCTTGCATCATGACTACTCTGTGTCCTTGGAAGTCCTGTAACAAAATCCATAGTTATTCGCTCCCATTTCCACTGAGCATCGACAAAGGATGTAACAAACCATTTGGAACTTGATGTTCGCCTTTACTTGCCGACAAGTTAGGCATTTGGAAACGAATTCAGCTATATCTCTTTTCATGCCCATCCACCAAGAATGCTCTTTCAAGCCCTCTGTACATTTTAGTTCCACCAGGTGCATAGCAAATGAAGACTCATGTGCTTCCTTCATAATGATTTGTCTCAATTCCACATCACTAGAACGCACACATCGCTTCGATGTAGCAATAAACCATCATCTCTCACAGAGAATTCGTGTTTCTTGCCTCACGAACTTCTTTCGGTAACTTCGATACTTTTCATCACTCGAGCAGCCATTACGATCGATCAATCAACACTGGCTGTACATGCCATGCAACTACTATCTGTCCCTCATCATCAATCTCTAAACTGGCATGCTGTGCTTTCAACTCATATACCATGGACATAGGAGAAACTCTGAGATTTGCCATAGTCTTGCGACTTAAGGCGTCAGCCACCACATTTGCTTTTCCTGGCTGATAGTCTATTAAGCAATCATAGTCTTTAATGAGTTCTAACCATCTCCTCTGCCTCAAATTCAATTCCTTCTGTGTGCCTAAGTACTTCAAGCTCTTGTGATCCGTGTAAATGTAGCATTTCTCTCCATACAAATAGTGTCTCCAGATCTTCAGAGCAAAAACAATAGCTGCTAACTCCAGATCATGTGTTGGGTAGTTCCTCTCATGCGGTTTCAGCTGGCGTGATGCATAAGCAATGACATTCCAATCTTGCATCAGTACACAGCCTAACCCATTGTGAGAAGCATCACTATAAACTGTGTATTCTTTATCCGGAGTAGGTAAAGTGAGAACTGGAGCTTCAGTTAAGCACTTCTTCAACTCATCAAAACTCTGCTGACATTTATTTGTCCACTGAAATTTTACATCTTTCCGAAGCAGTTTGGTCAGTGGAGAAGATAACATAGAAAATCCCTTCAAAAACCGACGGTAATATCCAGCTAGACCTAAAATCGTGAATTTACGTGATGTTCTGGCGGCTTCCAATTAAGGATAGCTTCTACCTTACTGGAATCTACCTTGATCCCTTCAGCTGACACAACATGTCCCAAAAAGGAGATTTCTTTCAGCCAAAATTCACATTTCGACAATTTGGCGTATAGCTGTTTCTCCCTTAAAGTCTGCAGTACAATCCGCAGATGTCTATCATGCTCCTCTGCATTCCTTGAATATATCAAAATGTCATCAATAAACACCACCACAAATTGATCAAGATATGGTCTGAAGATAGTGTTCATCAGATCCATAAAAGCAGCTGGAGCATTTGTTAACCCGAATGGCATTACTAGAAACTCATAGTGGCCATACCGAGTTAAAGCAGTTTTTGGAATACTCTGCTCTTGCACCTTCAACTGATAATAACCAGATTGCAAATCAATTTTGGAGAATACAGCTGCACCCTTCAACTGATCAAACAGATCATCAATGCGAGGCAATGGATATCTGTTCTTTATTGTCACCTTATTCAACTGCCGATAGTCAATGCATAAGCGGAGAGTACCATCCTTCTTCTTAACAAACAACACTGGTGCTCCCCAAGGTGACACACTAGGGCGGATGAAGCCCTTTTCAAGTAGTTCTTGCAATTGTATCTTCAACTCCTTCAACTCTGCTGGTGCCATTCTGTATGGCGTTATGGAGATTGGATCCACACTAGGCATAACATTAATTTCAAACTGCACTTCTCTTTCCGGAGGTAATCCTGGCAATTCATCAGGAAACACATCTGGAAAGTCATGTACTGTAGGGATGTCCTTCAACGCTGGACTCCCCACTTGGGTGTCTACCACATGTGCCAAGTAGGCTTCACACCCCTTTCTGATCATTTTTCTGGCTAGTGCAGCTGAAATGATGTTTGATGGCAATAACTGCCTCTCCCCTTGTATTACCACATCACTGTACTGAGGGAGACCAAAAGTGACTGTCTTCAGCCTACAGTCAATCATGGCATGATGCCTAGCTAACCAATCCATGCCCAAGATGATATCATAATCTCTGAAGGGCATTTCAATGAGATCGGATAGAAAAGTGTGTCCTTGGATCACCAAAGGACAATCTCTATACATTCTATTAACCCTGACTTCCTGTCCTAGTGGACTCGTTACTAGCACCTCAAAGTCCATTTTTGTACATGGAACAGCAATGCAATCAATGATGCTAGCACTCACATAAGAATGGGTAGAGCCCGGATCAAATAACACAAATACATTTTGGTTAAAAGTTGAGAAGGTACCAGCCACAACATCAGATGTCTCTGCCTCTTCTCTCTGTCTCATGGCATAGACTCTGACTGGAGCACTATCTTGCTCTGAGTGTTTTACTGTGCCTTGGCCGCTGGCTACCTCTCTACCCTGCCTCTACCTGCTAGGTGGTTGTGAACTTACGTGACAGGCTCAATCGATCCTTCTGCAGTAGTAGGAGGTGGTCCAACTCTGCGACTACTGGTGCAGTCCTTGGCAAAGTGTCCTGTGCCTCCACAGTTATAATAGGCTCCAATAGCCTTATAGCATATCCCACCATGATTCTTTCCACAAGTTTCACATTGGCGGGGAGGGTAGGAACCTCTGTACTCTGGCGACTGATAGGGAGGTCTCGTCTGAATATCTTCCCTACCAGATTTCTTGCCACCTCTGCCATGTCCCCATAGTTCTTCCTCTTTCCAAGATGACCACTGGAACTCGTTTCTCTGGATTTTCCTCTTTCTCTGTCTTCTCCGATCTCTGTTTCTCGGAGCGGTCTCAAACTCAACTCTTTCCAACTCTAGGGCTTGAGAAACAAGTTCGGAGAAGTTAGTGTGTTTGAAGCCGATCACTTGTACTGACATCGGGCTTCAAGCCGCTTCAAACCTCTTGCATCTCTCTCACTGGTAGCAAGCAAACTTATCGCATAATGGCTCAAAGTGGAAAATTCCCTTTCATACTCACCACCGATCCGCCTGTTTCAAACTTAGGAATTCTTGCAGTTTCTGGTCTACATAAGCATAAGGGACGTATTTCTGCCTGAATTCCCTGAGGAAGTCATTCCATGTTAGCACCGCAGCTCTACTGCATCGTGGGGAATGGTTTTCCACCACCATAAGCATCCCCTCAGTAGTAAGGACACCGAGTATTCAAATCTAAGCTCTTACAGTACAATGTAGCTTCTTGAACACCCTATCCATCCTCTCTAACCATTGTTCAGCTTCTAGAGGATCTATCCCCCTTAAACTCAGAGCCCCATATTTCATCAATTTATCATATCGCCTAGTAGGAGATCGTGGTTGTACCATCGGTGTCTCAGATTGGGACTTGAGTAGGTACTTTGCCACCATTTGTTGGAACATTGCGACCATCTGCGAGCGAATCGAGCAGAAACAACGACATCTGCGGTCAAGTGCGGTGAACCACTAACATTTTGTAGGCCTAGGGCATCCCCTTGCACCTCAGCCTCTATAGATTGATCGACTGAACGATCACCCTCTTCCATATTTAATGCGAGGATTTTATATCTCCTGAACAAATAACACAAGGAGATTTCCTCCCGTTAGTGCATTTTTATAATGTAATGTACTGTATGTATCAAACAATGATATTGAGCAGTTGTACTATGAAGACAGAACATTCAAGTAACAGAAAACAGAGTTTAAAAACTTTGCTCGATACCACTAAAACATGTCACACCATACCCTGTCAGAAGGCATAACATGATCCCGTAGTATACCTAATGAATTACCAACTCCGTCATCGATAACCCATTAAGTACACTACAAGGGATTTTAAAACTTTTCTTACTTCTTTTACAGATGGTGAGCACTATTTACAGTGTTAAAGACTTTGGTGAATCAAGTGAAACAATTAACTCATTTGGTTTATTTGGAATTTCTAGAAAATTTTGGCAGAGTGCCATCTATATTTTGGATAAAGCAGTTCTTGTAAAACATGTAAAAAGACACTTCAATAATTTTCCAAATCTCAACTCCAATACATTTCTCAACACAACAATTTATCAACTCAATTCCATAGAAATTTTTCAAAGTCTGAGATAAGGAAATATAATACAATTTTTACAAGTCAAAATATCTCATAATTTACTTTACAACTCCAATGTACAATTTTAATTTACAACTGCTCAAAACCAAAAAAAACAATATGTACATACAGTGGTCATACATTACAGTACAAAATGCAAAAAGTGGTATACTGGTTATACCCGAAAATCTCTTGCTGGAGGTATATGCAGCCTAGTCTCACGCCTGTCTGCCTCTCTACTGCGATAAAGAATAAAAGCTATCGCTAAGACAATGTCTCAGTGGTGCACAACATTAACCAAATACAATTTAAATCACAATTCATAAATCATATCAATAGTGGATACTTAAAACCATAGTCAATTTCAAGACAGTAGTTGTCCATAAGAATTTAAACTCCATTTGTCAATATCACAATAATTTTCATAAGTTAGATCATGTTTGAATTCAAAATACAGTATATGTCAATGAGAGTTTAAATCCATTTCACAATCTCACAATACATATCAATAAATCACACACAGCTTAATCATGATCCATAGTTCAATTCGTCCCAAAAGCCAATGGCTAATGAGGTATTCAATTCGTCCCAAAAGTCGATGACTAATGAGGAATAACATAGCTAGCTAGCAAAAATATGAGTACTCATCCAATTTGTCCTCAACAAGCACACACCTCAACACTTCAGCCAGAGAGGGAATTCAATTCGTCCCACTAGACAAGCTAATGAGGAATACAATCAATATACATGATAGCTGTGGTTTCAAACCATTTGCAATGCTTTTAAATCAATAAGTATCCATCAATGTCATTCAAACAATTTCTCACAGTTTCAAATCATTTACAATGCTTTTCAAGCAATAAATATTCATTCAAATACATTTCCACAATTTAAAACAATAATATACAAATAGTCAATATTTATTTCAATTGAAAATAATTCAAAAGAAATAGTTATTGTGCACAAACCTCTGATATTTGTCTCATGGTCTTGACTCAAGATTTCTTTCCTTTTGTTTGAGTCCTTGTTAATCGAGAAACACAATTTGAAGTGTTTCAGTGCTAAATTAATTTGCCTCTAACGATAATGTTCGATAAACAATTCACTGAATACCTTTATTTGCTTAATCACCTAATATACCGACCCTCGATGTTTTCTAGGTAAATTAGGTTTTAATGTCCTTTATATGTCACATTCGATAGGGTTTTAGGGTTGGTACGTGTTACCAAACTCAATTCTATGTATATTGCGTTTTCTTGCATTTCATTGCAAATTGCTGGATTTCGGGATACTAGTTTGACCTAACCGGACGATCTAGTTCCCTCGGTTTTTGGGTTTCGGTCAAAACTACAAACTTGTAGATCTATATCTTATTGCACGCGGGGCAAAATTTTAGGTCAATCCGAGTTAAGTAGACCAAGTTATAGTCATTACACTATTGCTGGTCAAATGGCATCAAATTAGGTCAATTTTAGGTCAATTTGGTTAACTTTGGTTCGGCCAGTTTTTGGACCCGAACTTATGCAAGATTTTTGACTTGCTTATGGTCATTTCTGGGTTTTGGTGTCTTCATAAGACTTGTAGGTATGGGTCTTAACTATTCATGGTTAAAATTTCAGGTCAATTGGACCTGTTTTGAGTGAGTTATGGCCTAAACACTCACTGCTGCCCAATTGGTCATTTTTCAGGTCCTAATTGTACCTAATCCGAATTGGTCATTTTCTTAGGTCACCTTGCAAGCAGAATTTTGGTATGCTTTCTCAATGAAAGTTGGCACATTTTGTGCCTAGTTCCACCTCCAATTTGTCTCATACCAATTGAGATTACACATTTAAACTTATTGGCTAAAATGTACACTGCCCTTAGTTACCTTGCTTAAACACACATCAATCACACACTTACCTTGCAATATGTTTACTTCCCTACTAAATCTGTTTTGGTACATTACTAAAAACATATTCCACTTTACATTAACATTACTTTGGGCAGATTACAATTATCCTCAACACACCAAATATAATTCACATTTACAAGTTCTAAGTACAATCACATACACACCTAACCATTACAAATCTTACATACACTTTACAATATCAATCTATATACATATCCATCAAACTTCTATGTCAATATTCTGCCACCACCTTCATGAACACACACATTTATTCAAGAATCCCCAAGCTGCCGAAATTCTTCCTCAATACCAAAGTGTCCTACAATCATCAATTTTCATCCAAGTGCAAAAATCACCTTATACATATGAAATATTTTACTAGGATATTAAATCACCATAACCAACATAATTTCCCATCAAATATATGCACAATTATCTCATCAAATACATGACTATATGGCTGTCCAAAATGAACACAACAATAACTCTTCAAACTCAAAAATTTTCTTCACAAATCCAACACCCATAACATGCACACAAAATTTAACAAAGCTATCTTCAAAAATGCTAACTTACCTTATGGTTGGAGCTTGCTAAACCTTGATTAAACTTCTTAAATTTGGTATCAAACTCTTCCTATTGATGTGTAGACAATTTTTCATGAAGGGACCTAAGTGATTGAAGGTGAAATGGAAGGGTTAGATGAAGCTTTAAGGAAACGTCAATGGTGGACTTCTCTTCTTCTCAATTCGGCTGGTTTTATGGAAATGGAGAAGATGAACTTTCTGCTGGGATAATGGAAGTACAGCTGCCCCATTATGTGTCTATTATATTCCTTTAGTGGCCCACTTACTCAATTATAACTATATAATAAGTTTACATGTTTTATTTACACATTTTTCACTCCATTTTGGCTATTTGTATTAGGTACCCTCAATTTAATTTTTCATTTTATTTTCTAAGTGTAATATTATTTATTTTTAATGGACATTTAGGTCAAAAGACAATTCGGGATGTCAAATGACCATAATGCCACTGTTCGGTTGCATTCCGATTTTTAACTGGAGTTTTATCTGCTTTTTCGATTTCTCACTTTTCTATTTACTAAATATATAATTTTTCTTTGATCTTTCTAATTATATTTATTCTTCAATAAGGGTCTATTTAAGTCCTAAAAATGTTTTCCGGGGTTCCCCACGAGGCTAGTCAACGGTCCACGCCGTGACTTCCTGATCACCATCGCTAGGTTTCCCGACTCGCTTAACTTGATCACATTTCTTTGCTATTATTTTTCCTTTGTTTTTCTTGTATTTTCTTTTCTTGTATTTCATTATTTTATGTCTCATCCCTCATGTCAAAGTGTAGTTCTAGGCATCCTAGCTGTCCGGACAACACTGGTCACCGGAGCAGTAGAATGCACTACCGAACTTTGGGGTGTTACAGCCAATGTGAGACATGTGGAAGAAATCATGGTGGGACTTGCTACAAGGCTATTGGAGCCTGTTATAACTATGGAGGCACAGGGCACTTTGCCAAGGATTGCACCAGTAGTTGCAGAGTTGGACCACCTCCTACTACTGCAGAAGGGTCGATTGAGCCACTGTCACGAAGTTCATAACCACCTAGCAGGTAGAGGCGGGGTAGAGGTAACCCAAGGCACGATGAAACATTGAGCAAGGTCAAAGTCTATGCAATGAGACAGAGGGAAGAGGCCGAGACATCTGATGTTGTGGCTGGTACCTTCTCAACTTTTAACCAAAATGTGTTTGTGTTATTTGATCCGGGCTCTACCCATTCTTATGTGAGTGCTAGAATCATTGATTGCATTCTTTGTTCCATGTACAAAAATGGACTTTGAGGTGCTAGTAACAAGTCCACTAGGGGAAGTCGGAGTTAATAGAATGTATAGAGATTGTCCTTTGGTGATCCAAGGACACACTTTTCTGTCTGATCTCATTGAAATGCCCTTGAGATTATGATATCATCTTGGGCATGGATTGGTTAGCTAGGCATCATGCCATGATTGGTATGGTGAAGACAGTCACTTTTGGCCTTCCTCGATCTGATGATGTGGTAATACATGGGAAAGCGATTATTGCCATCAAACATCATTTCTAGCAAAAATGATCGAAAGGTGTGAAGCCTACTTGGCATATGTGGTAGACACCCAAGTGGGAGTCCGGCATTGAAGGACATCCCTACGATATGACTTTCCATATCGTTTCTGATGAATTGCCGTGATTACCTCCGGAAGAGAAGTGCGATTTGAAATTAATGTTATGCGTGTGGATCCAATCTCCATAACGCCATACGAGAATGGCACCAGAGTTGAAGAAGTTGAAGATACGATTGCAAGAACTACTTGAAAAGGGCTTCATCCGCCCTAGTGTGTCACCTTGGGAGCACGGTGTTATTTGTTAAGAAGAAGGATGGTACTCTCCGCTTATGCATTGACTACTTGAATAAGGTGACAATAAAGAATGATATCCATTGCCTCGCATTGATGATCTGTTTGATCGATTGAAGTGCGCTATATTCTCCAAAATTGATTTGCGATCCGCTATTATCGATTGAAGGTGCAAGAGCGAGTATTCCAAAACTACTTTAACTCGGTATGGCCACTATGAGTTTCTAGTAATGCCATTCGGGTTAAAAATGCTCCAGCTTTCATGGATCGATGAACACTATCTTGGACCATATCTTGATCAATTTGTGGTGGTGTTTATTGATGACATTTTGATATATTCAAGGAATGCAGAGGAGCATGACGGACATCTGGATTGTATGCAGACTTTAAGGGAGAAACAACTATACGCCAAATTGTCGAAATGTGAATTTTGGGTGAAAGAAATCTCCTTTTGGGACATATTGTGTCACCAAGGGATCAAGGTAGATTCAAGGTAGAAGCTATCCTTAATTGGAAGCCGCCAGAACATCACGAGAAATTCACGATTTTAGGTTTAGCTAGATATTATCGTCGGTTTGTGAAGGGGTTTTCTATGTTATCTTCTCCACTGACCAAACTGCTTTGGAAATATGTAAAATTTCAGTGGACAGATAAATAGCAGCAAAGTTTTGATGAGTTGAAGAGGTGTTTAACTGAAGCTCCAGTTCTCACTTTACCTACTCCGGGAAAAGAATACACAGTTTATAGTGATGCTTCTCACAATGGGCTAGGCTGTGTACTGATGCAAGATCGAAATGTCATTGCTTATGCATCACGCCAGCTGAAACCGCATGAGAGAAACTACCCAACACATGATCTGGAGCTAGCAGCTATTGTTTTTGCTCTGAAGATCTGGAGACACTATTTGTATGGAGAGAAATGCTACATTTACACAGATCACAAGAGCTTGAAGTACTTAGGCACCCAGAAGGAATTAAATTTAAGGCAGAGGAGATGGTTAGAACTCATCAAAGATTATGATTGCTTAATAGAGTATCAGCCAGGGAAAGCAAATGTGGTGGCTGACGCCTTAAGTCGCAAGACTATGGCAAGTCTCAGAGTTTCTCCCATGTCCATGGTATATGAGTTGAAAGCACAGCATGCTAGTTTAGAGATTGATGATGAGGGACAGACAGTAGTTGCTTGGCATGTACAGCCAGTGTTGATTGATTAGATCAGAATGGCTACTCAGAGTGATGAAAAATATCAGAAGTTACTGAAAGAAGTCCAGCAGGGCAAGAAACCTGAATTCTCTGTGAGAGATGATGGTTTATTGCTACATCAGGGCAGAGTGTGCGTTCCTAGTGATGTGGAATTGAGACAGATCATTATGAAGGAAGTACATGAGTCTCCATTTGCTATGCACCCTGGTGGAACTAAAATATACAGAGGGCTGAAAGAGCATTACTGGTGGATGGGTATGAAAAGAGATATAGCTGAATTTATTTCCAAATGCCTAACTTGTCAGCAAGTAAAGGCAGAACATCAAGTTCCAGCTGCTTTGTTACATCCTTTGTCGATGCAGTGGAAATGGGAGCGAATAACTATGGATTTTGTTACAGGACTTCCAAGGACACGAGTAGTCATGATGCGGTATGGGTTATAGTTGTGATTGACCAAGTCTGCTCACTTTTGCCGATTCGGATGGACTATAGCACGGAAAGATTGGCGGATTGTACATATATGAGATTGTAAAATTGCATGGAGTGCCGATATCGATTGTGTCGGCGGAGATCCTAGGTTCACTTCTAGATTCAGGGTAGTCTTGAGAGCCCTAGGAACTAGATTGAACTTCAAGACCAACATTCCACCCAGCATGATGGCGATGCGAGAGGGTTATTCAGATATTGGAGGATATGCTACGGGCTTGTGTGATTGAATTTGAAGGTAGTTGGGATACACACTTGCCTTTGATTGAGTTTGCTTATAACAACAGCTACCAATCAAGCATTGGGATGCCTCCATATGAAGCATTGTATGGCAGGAAGTGCAGAACTCCTTTATGTTGGGATGAGGTAGGTGAAAGGAAGATGATTGGGCCGAGAAATTATTCAGTGACAGAGGAAAGATCGATTGATTAGAGATAGACTCAAGGTGCATCGCACCGTCAAGTCCTATGTTGATATGAAAAGAAGAGATATTGAGTACGCAGTGGGTGATAAGGTATTCCTCAAAGTTTCTCCTTGGAAGAGGATTATGAGATTTGGCAAAAAGGGGAAACTGAGTCCTCGTTTCATCGGACCATATGAGGTTCTGGAAAGAGTGGGTCCTCTGGCATATCGGTTGGCATTACCTCCAGAGCTTGCAAGGATACACAGTGTCTTCCATGTGTCCATGTTAAGGAGGTACAGATCTGACCCATCTCATGTACTATCAGTTGAAGAGATTGAAGTAAATCCAGACCTCTCATATGAGGAAGAACCCATAGAAATTCTGGCTTATGAGGTGAAGCAGCTGAGGAATAAACAGATACATCTGGTTAAAGTGCTGTGGAACCATCATTCAGGCCAGGAAGCTACTTGGGAACGTGAAGAGGATATGAGGAGACTACACCCACAGCTGTTCAGAGGCTAATGCCAGGTAAAATTTTGAGACGAAATTTATTTAAGGGGGGGAGAATTGTAACACCCCTAAGTTCGGTAGTGCGTTCTACTATTCCGGTGACCAGTGTTGTCCGGACAGCTAGGATGCCTAGAACTACACTTCGTTATGAGTGAGGAGACATAAAATAATGAAATACAAGAAAAGAAAATGCAAGAAAAACAAAGGAAAAATAATAGCAAAGAAATGTAAACAAGTTAAGCGAGCCGAGAACCCTAGCGATGGGGGACCGCACCAGGAAGTCACAGCGTGGACCGTTGACTACAGCCTGTATGGGAACCTGGAAAATATATTTTTAGGACTTAAATAGACCCTTATTGAAGAATAAATATCACTAGAAAGATTAAATAAAAATTAAATAATTAGTACAAAGAAAAGGGAGAAATCGAAAAACAGACAAAACCAGATTACCTAAAAATCTGAATGTAACTTGAACAGGCATTATGGTCATTTGACATCCCGAATTGTCTTTTGACCTAAATGTCCATTAAAAATAAATAATATTATACTTAGAAAATAAAATGAAAAATTAATTTGGTGGTACCTAAAGTGAATAGCAAGAATTAAGGGTTTAATGTGGAATAAGTGGGAATTTAACATATTATATGAATTAATTAGAGTAAGTGGCCCACTAAAGGAATAAACTAAGGATAATGGGGCAGGTGTAAGTCCATAATACAAGCTGAAACTTCATCTTCTCCAAATGAATTCATCCATGCCGATTTGAGAAGGAAGAAAATCCTCCATTGCCGTTTTTGCATGAGCTTGATCCACTCCTCCATTTCAACTCCAATCACTTAGATAGCTTCATAAAAAATTGTCTACACATCATAAGGAAGAGCTTGATACCAAAATCAAGAAGTTTAATCAAGGTTTAGCAAGCTCCAACCATAAGTAAGTTTACATTTTTGAATGTTGCTTTGTTAAACTTTGTGTACATGTTATGGGTGTATACTTTGTGAAGAAAATTTTCAAGTTTGAAGAGTTCTTGATATATCCAGTTTGGACAGCCATGGAGTTGTGTATTTGATGATTTATTTTACATATATTTGATGAGAAATTATGATGAATAGGGTGATTTAATGTCCTAGTAGTTAAATTCCATGTATATGTGGTGATTGTACAATGGGGATTGTAGTTGCCGAATTATGGACACTTTGGCATGGTGAAGCTTTGCGGCAGCCTTGGGACTCTTTGATAAATGTATGAGTTCATAAAGATATTGGCAGAATTATGACATTGAGGATTGATGGATATGTATATAAATTAGTTGTGTAAAGTGTATGTAGGAATTAGTAATGTTTATGTGTATATGTGATTGTACTTAGACTTTGTAAATTTGAGTTTATTTGGTGTATTGAGGATGTGTGTAATCTGCCCAAATTGATTTTAAAGTGAAGTGGTATATGGTTTTGGTAATGTACCAAAACAGAATTGGTAAGGGAAGTGGACATATAGTAAGGTGAATGTGTCATTGATGTATGTTTAAGCAAGGTAATTAAGGGCAGTATGCATTTTAGCCTATAACTTTAAATGTGTAACCTCAATTGGTATGAGACCAATTGGAGGTGAAACTAGGCACAAAATGTGTCAACTTTCATTGAGAAAGCATACCAAAATTCTGCTTGCAAGGTAGCATGAAAAATGACCAATTCGGATTAGGTGCAATTGAGACCTGAAAATTGACCAATTGGGCAGCAGTTAGTGTTTAGGCCATAACTCACTCAAAACAGGTCCAATTGACCTAAAATTTTAACCATGAATAGTTAAGACCCATACCTACAAGTCTTATGAAGACACCAAAGCCCAGAAATGACCAGAAGTAAGTCAAAAAGCTTGCACAAGTTCGAGTCTAAAAACTGGCCGAACCAAAGTTGACCAAATTGACCTAAAATTGACCTAATTTGATGCCATTTGACCAGCAATAGTATAATGACCATAACTTGGTCTACTTAACTCAGAATGACCTAAAATTTTGCCCCGCGTTCCATAAGACATAGATCTACAAGTTTGTAGTTTTAACCGAAACCCGAAAACCGAGGGAACTAGGTCTTTCGGCTAGGTCAAACTAGTATCCCGGAATCCAGCAAGTTGCATTAAAATGCACTAAACAAGGAAATGAGTTTGGTAAAATGTACCAACCCTAAAACCCTATCGAATGTGACATATTAATGACACTAAAACCTAATTTACCTAAAACGCATCGAGGGTCGGTATATTAGGTGATTGAGCAAATAATAGCCTTCAGTGAATTACTTATCGAACATTATCGTTAGAGACAATTTAATTTAGTACTGAAACACTTCAAATTGTGTTTTTCAGTTACCAAAGACTCAGGAAAAGGGAAGGAAACACTGAGTCCAGACCGAGAGACAGTTATCAGAGGTTTGTGCACAACTAGTTTTCAACTGATTTTGCTCTGAATAATATTTCATATGATTAATTGTATGTTAGTGTTTTAAATTGTGTTTGTGCACAACAACTATTTCTTTTGAATTATTTTCAATTGAAATAAATTATGACTATTTGCATATTATTGTTTTAAGTTGTGAAATTGTGAAAAATGGTTTGAATGATATTTGATGGATACTTATTGATTGAAAAGCACTGTAATTGGTTTGAAACCACAGCTATCATGTACATTGATTGTATTCCTCACTAGCTTGTCTAGTGGGATGAATTGAATTCCCTCTCTGGCTGAAGTGTTGAGGTGTGTGCCTGTTGAGGACGAATAGAATGAGTACTCATATTTTTGCTAGCTAGCTATGTTATTCCTCATTAGTCATTGACTTTTGGGATGAATTGAATACCTCATTAGCCATCGGCTTTTGGGATGAATTGAACTTGGGAACATGATTAAAGCTGTGTGTAATTTATTGATGCATATTGTAAGATTGTAAAATGAGTTTAAATTCTTATTGACATTCACTGTCTTTTGAATTTAGCTATGTTTTGATTACTGAGAATTATTGTAATATTGTGTTAAATTCCTTATGACATTATTGTCTTGAATTTAACTATAGTTTTAAGTATCCACTATTTAAATGATTTATGAATTGTGATTTAAGTTGTATTTGGATAATGTTGTGCACCACTGAGACATTGTCTCAGCGATAGCTTTTTATTGCTGTCGTAGGTAGACAGACAGACAGGGCAGTAGACTAGGCTGCTAGTACCTCCAGCGAGTGACTACCGGGTATAATGAGTATACCAATATTTTGTATTTTGTAATGTAATGTATGTTCACTGTATGTACATATTGTTGTTGGTTTTGAGCAGTTGTAAATAAAATTTGTACATTGAAGTCGTAAAATAATTATGAGTTATTTTGGCTTGTAAAAATTGTATTATATTTCTTTTATCTCAGTCTTTGAAAAATCACTATGGATTTGAGTTGAGAAATGTGTTGTGTTGAGAAATATGTTGGAGTTGAGATTTGGAAATCTATTGAAGTGCTTTTTATAGGTTTTCTGAAGAACTGTTTTATCCAAAATACAGATGGCACTCTACCAAAATTTTTATAGAAACTCCAAATACTCCAAATGAGTTAGCTAGTTCACTTCAGTTCACAAAAGTTTTTAACACCTGTAAATAGTGCTCACCACTGTAAAAGAAGTAAGAAAAGTTTGTAAAATCCCTTGTAGTGTATTTAATGGATTATCAGTAGACGGAGTTGATGATTCATTAGGTATACTACGGGATCATGTTATGCCTTACAGAGGGGTAGGGTGTGACAATATTAATTTACTGGGATCTCTTCATATAATCAATTGATTTTTACAGCCTATTACTCATATCTGTGATCTTTTCGGTACTTAATTAAATTTAAGACTCATTACTCATATTTGCGCCCAAGTAACCTATAACAGACTGTAATGCTGGACACACAGGAGTATACTGGTTAGACCTCCATATGTCTACCCTGTATATAACTATCATGTCAGGCACAAGGCCAATGGGCAGGTATAAAGCCAGAAATCATATCAAGCACAATGGCCAACGGGCAAGCATAAAGCTAGTAGAACAATCATATCGGACATATTTTTTCTATCAATGATTATTCATGTAAAAATCATATAAGTGCATTCTCAATCTTTTAAAATCATATCAATGCCAAGTAACCTATAACAGTCTATAAAGACTGGATATACAGGAATATTTTGTCCTGTATACATATGTCATGTCAGGCACAAAGCCAGCAGGCAGGTTGTTAAAGCCAGAAATACAATTATGCACAATGGCATCTGTCATGTCAGGCACAAGGCTAGCGGTCAGGCATAAAGCCAGAAATACAATCATATCAAACATATATTATCAGTCCATGATTTTCCATGTAGGTAGTGCTGCTATTTGTAATCCCTAATTAGTATATCAATCGATCCAACTATATATATATAAGCCTAGGTTTACTTTGGGCAAGTAAGCATTATTAATTATTTAACAGAATTTTCATGTCCATGTATAGTGGGAAAGTGGGTCCCACATACCTATTTCATGTAATTTAGCATGTAGTGACTTATTAGGGATAAGTCCCTACTAAATACAATTTATTTCTAGAACCTTTCTTTAGTTTCAATTTCAATATCTTAATTTTCCATATCAAATTAAGTTATTTATGGCTACTGTTTGGCCCCACTTCCTTAATAGAAGTTGTTCCTCTATGTCTTGTCTTTATTTTCCTTTTGAATCATGTCATTTAGATTTGTATAACTCAAGTTATGGTCAAATAACCATAACTAGGTCAATTTTGAATTATTGTTCTTTCAACTAGGCAGTTTTGGTTTTAGACTTTACCAATTTATTTGAATAGGTTATAGCAACATTTAGGCATAGTGTTCTTCATAGGATTTGTGGTCCTATGTCTTATGGTCACTCAAAATTTCTAGTTGCAATTTTTCAAGTCATATAGAATTACTTATAGCTACATTATTGACCTGGACTCAAATGTCTTATACTAATATGATTTCCATTTAGCTCAGTAGTTTTGACCCAAAATTTAGGCTTCTTACATTCATAGTTTGAGGTACGTGTCTAAAACAAAGTTAAAGCCTTATTTCTTAGGTTTCTAGAGCTATATGGCACATCTTAATTGAAGTTTTCTAGTAAGAGATATGCTTAAAAGACTATTCTGGATTCAATGGTCACTTATACAAATTTTTAGATTTTGTATGCTATATTGACTTAGCTAAATGACCTAATTTCCTTGATTTCTGGGTTATGGGCAAAATACCAATATTGTAGGTCTATGTCTTACTGAAATTTTGACACTAATTTCATGTCATTTGGAGTTCTATGGACCAAGTTATGGCCTCTTTACCAAAACTGGTCAAGTTGCCTAGACAAAGGCAATTCTGGGCTGTTTTGATACTGGGCAGTTTTTGTATCCCAAGTTGTGCAAGCAATTTGACTTGGTTAATGGCATTTATGGGCTTTGTGTTCTTCAGAAAAGTTATAGCCCTATTTCTAAGCTTTCCAATGGTATAAAATTTCAAGTCATTTGGACCTGTCTAGAGTGAGATATGGCCAAATGAATGAACACTGTTCATTTAGTCAAAGTTCTGGGTTCATAATTTAGTAATCCAAATTAGGGCAGAATTTAGGTCACCTTTTAGGTAGAATTTGGATATGGTTTCTACATGAAAATTGGAGCATTTTAGGTCTAGTTTTACTTCAATTGGCCTCATACCAATTGGGATCACACAATTTTATTTATGGCTCAAAACATTCACAGCCTTCAACAAATACTCAACTTACAAGAAAATTGTACACTTCCAATTTCATTTCTCCAACTCCCAAACTATAAATTTGCATTCATGGCACTTCTAATATCATCAATTCATCTCAATTCAATCAAATTTCCAACAACATCATTCAAGTCTCAATTGAGTAATTCAGAACCCTAATTCAAACTGTCAAAGTCAATAATTCACATTCAATCAAATTTCTATCACATGTAACTTCAATTACCTATCCATCAACATCACTAATCTCATCAAACAAATTCAAATTGCCAATCTCAACAATTACACAAAGTCTCTATAATTGTCATCAAACCCTAATTCTAGTTTCCCCCAATTTATGCATATCACATACATATCACTTCCATTGCATTTAGATGCATCAACTAACATCAATAACCATCATTCTAGTTAAGAATTCATCAAACTCTCAAAGAAATTAAGGCTGCCAAATTGAACTTCCATAAGTATTTCAAAACCCTAATTCAAATTATCAATCTCCACATACACATGAAATCAATTTGCTAGAACATCTAATTACCTTAATTAACATCACTACCTATCATTTACATGTAAAAATAAGTCAAACTCCTTTAGTTTCCATGGCTGCCAAATTCAAGACTCCCAAATACTCATCAATTTTTATCAATTTTCTTAACATATCAACTCATCCTAAGCTCAAAACAAGAATTAAGGAAGAAAAGTGGGAAGATTGAGCACTAACCTTTAATCAAGAATTTTCCAACCTTGTAAAACTCCAAAATTTTCACTTTTTGTTGCTGCCTATAGCCTTCCCAAAGTGTGGAGACAAAGTTTCATGAATGGACTTATAAAGATGATGTTGAGAATGGAAGGATTTGGAGCTTTGCATGAAATAAATCCATGGAGAAATTGGGAGGAAATTTCGCCATGGTTGGGAGCTTAGGAAGAAGATGGAATTAAGTGGAGAGATTTGTCATCTATCTTCTTGCCTTTTATACCCTCGCTAAAATTGTTTAATTATTATTATAATCAAAGTTTTAATATTTCTAATTATACCCCCTCATCTTTCTTTAATTATATTACATATATACTTTCTTATTTTCATGGGATTTTCAAAATTTTAATATCACTTATTTTTAATGGACATTTAGGTCAAAAGTCAACTCTAGATGCCAAATGACCAAAATGCCCCTCTTTTGGTTATAGTCCTACTTTTTCAGTAATACCGATTTAATCCCTGATTCGTCGATTCCTTTAATTTTTATTTTCATCGGTACTGATTAACTAATTTTTTTTTTTTTGATATTTTTAATGTCATTTGTATCTCAGTAGACCTTTAATTATGTCCCGAAATTATTTCTCGGGGTTCCTCGCTGGTCTAGGGTCGTCAACTGTCTACGCAGTGACTTCCCGGTGCGATCACCCATCGTTGCGGTTCCAGCTCATTTAACCTAATTGCATTTCATGTCTTTTATTTTTTCTTAATTTTTTTTGTACTTTCTTATCATGTATTCCATCATTTTATGTCTCATCGCTATCATTTAAGTGTAGTTTCAGACATCCTGACTGTCCAGAAAAACATTAGTCATCGAAATAGTAGAACGTACGGACTACCTACGGTGAGGGTGTTACACAATTGGTAGAGAGTTGCCATGTCAGATACGCGTATGTTACACTCTCAGGGCACTGTTCAAAATTAGGTTTATGTGTTAACTTTTTTATTTATTTTTTTTAAAGTTTAGGTGTGTGATAGGTAAAAAGTTTAGTTCAGGTGTGTGTTGGGCAAATATGGTAATAGTACAGATATCTGAAGATGTATTTGGCCGTAAAGTTCTGCCTAATTTTATTTGGCTCCATTCAATAATTTAAATTGTCCTCACTGTATAATTAATTATTTATTTTAATTATAAAGAGATACATGTGTGTCAGCGCTTGTGAATCACTCCACTAAATTTTCTATATTCACCACAAAACATATCGAATGTGCATGAAGACCCCAAGATATTTAACCACTAAAGTTCAAAGTTGCAAGCATATGTATTTAATTAAATATAATAAATGCAATGAAATTAAAGTAATTAAACATAAATTCAACAGAATAATAAATTAAATTTATTTTATTTTATTGCATTTAATTACTTTATATCAACATGCACTATTTTTTTTCAAATATTCAATAAATTTTTACATGATTCTCACCTAAAGTTTAAATAAAATAATTCATGGTAATAATTAACAATTAGTCCCTCCTTCTTCCAAAACAAAAGATGATGTGTATGGGCACTCCAAAAAATATATATATATATATATATAACTTAACATTCATGCATGCCTTTCCCTTTGCTTAAAATTTAATCTAAGAATTTTTTTTTTTTTTTTTGGTTTAATCTATGAGTTGTAGGGGTAGAAATGTTCTAACATTTTCTTTTGGGTGGTTTTATCCTTTAAATAAAATTTTTATTATTGCAAAAATAAAAATGATTTATTGTATTGAAAATTTTTTTTTCAATTTAATTAATTATTACAAGATAATGAGGAGAAAAAGAGTATTTTGAGTAAAATAAGTTGTTATACTAAAATATGCCCTTTATGAAATGATTACTAATAAGGATTATCCTTTTGCATTCTATTTCGTCAAACTCATGTAACACTATATACCTAGCATTTATGTTTCTTGTAACACTATAAATATATAACACGTACATCTTCTTACTGGTCAATGAAACTTGTGTTTACATAATAATCAAAGCATTTTTGCCTCATGATAGTCTATTCCAACTTGTCTACCAGCTAAGCATTAGTCTACAATTCCTCATTGTATCAAACTGCTATTTCAATTCCCAATACTTACCCCTTTCTCATAATCAAGCTTACATCATCGAATTACATGCTATGACATGTGCAACTCCTACCCTTACATTACAGTCACAATCTAGCAGATCATCTAAATGCCACGTCCACTCCTTTTTCTCAACTATTGGACGATGGCACACCAAACCCACAGTAATAAACATTGTTCTAATGGGACTAGCTTGTACTAAGCTAGTTATTTTCTTCAATCTCTGGCACAATTCTTCCCCAACTCATAGGCCTACACACTGCTCACGAGGCATAGAAAAAATTTTCACCTATTTTTGCTTCAGGTTATAGGACTTAAATCCAGCAAATGAGAAAATAGCTAAAGCACATATCAAAGGTTTCTGACTCCATTGATGTCTATATTTGCAAAGCCAAATCCATCGTTGACCAATTCATGGCACTACAATACCCAATTATGGAGGCACTTATTAGTGATATTTTAAAGGGACTTGGACCAATATATTGGCCTTTCATTAGAGCAACTGAGGCTCTCAATACCCCATATCATATGATGATTTATATGCTCACTACTCAATAAGGAAGCACAGCTAAAATTGGAGTCCATGACTTTGGAAAATTTAGTTCCACCCACTAATCAATTAGCATCCACTTTCTCCTCAAATCGAGGACATTAATATACCTCTTAACCAAATACCCAATTCCTAAACACCATAACCATATGCTACAATTGTCAAGGACATGGCCATGTTGCTTGTCAATGCCCATCACCAAAAACCTCCACTCCATAATAACCAAAACCATAAAATAATTATGCATTGACTCGCGTCAAGCTTGTGCAGCCATGGATAGTCGATTCTGGTGCTAATTTCTGTTTAACTGTTAACAATGGAAACATCGCTAATTCATTTCCATATCATGGAAAAGACGAAATAATCATTAGCAATGGTAAAACTCTTCCAATGTCTTCTAGTGGTTCTTCTTTTGTTCTTTAAATAATTTATTTTTCTTTATAGATAATATATTGCACTCTTCCTCTATTAATCGTAACTTATTGTTAGTTTATGCTTTTACAAATAATAATAATGTTTCTATTGAGTTCTTTCCTAACCAGTTTCTTGTGAAGGATATCCTCATGGACCATTTTCTCCCCCAATAAGAATTAGAATTTGGCAGCACAAACTAAAATTGTATTGAACTCATAAAACTTCTAAACAATATATAATAGAGGCCTATTTATAAGCATTAGTCCTTTTACAATGCAAGAGAAATAAAAGAAATCATGCGGTTACTCAAGTAGAAATTAAAAGTACTCAAGTAAAAACTAAAGCTACTTTTGAAAAGTCAAACTTCTTAAATAAAAAGTGATCTCCAAATCCTTCCAAATTTAGGAGTTATGTTAACTTGTCAAACCTTATAAGACAAGGGCTCCCATTCTAACATGCCACCACCCCTTTCTTACTTGTATGAATTGGAGTTAATTTGGTCAAAACCAAGTTGAAATGGTAAACACACATGCCTTGGACATCACTTTTGTTTCTTGCATAATTTGGGTTGACTTTTCAATACTTTACAAGCCTTAGTAGCCCATATGCCTCACTCACATGCCCCATATGGATCCCTGACTTGGGCTTGGGCTTCTTCACCCTAATTAGGCCCAATTTCATTGCATTATTCTAGTCCACACACTCGCATGTCATACGTGCCCCATGCTTTCTCATCTTACTGTGCTTATAATCATCATGATTCAAAGTCCTATGTGTGATGTCTAAACATGCCCCATGATGTGGCACATTAGTTAGGGTTTGGTTATTCAAATGGTGGGGCATTTAATGTTGTACTTCTTCACCAGTTACAACATTCTTCTTTGAATGGAGATCAACGTCTATTAGTAAATTTGAATCTAATTTTTGGACAACTTTGTTCAATACCATTACTTAGTCAATTTGGATTACACGCAACAATAAAATCTTTAATGGTATTGAACTTAACACCAATGTGAATAATGCAATTTAAAATGAAAGTTTTAAATATCAGTAAAGTGAAACACAATGTAATGATGTGCCTACCAGTGAAAGGCATCAGTAAAAGGAAATGAGTCATGTTAGTATGGTTGCCTTAAAGGAGAGCATAACTACCAATTTAGGGAGAGTTGATAGATGGGTGCACTATTAAGGCATGTGTTTCAGTAAATTATCGGGGAAGGTTTAAAGGTCAAGGTTTATAATTGGCTCAGTGGTAGCACAATACCCTTCTCATTCTTCTAATTGTTCACACTATAGCTGCAAATTATAATTATTGACCAAAGAAAGTTGGGTAGAGCTATGTGCCATTTTTCAGCATCAAAGGAGGATGCATGTGTAATCACCTTTGCCACAATATATTACTATTTAGAGCATGAGTATGCTACTATAGATGAGTTGGAAACTGCTAATAAGGGTCTTAACCCTTGAAACAAAAGTTAGAAGTAATAGAAAGTAAAGATAGAGTGTAGAACACAGCCACTTTAAGTAAGAGTATCTAGTCTCTAGAGTAAGACCTTGGACAGCTTTGACACCATGATAGAAATGCCACCTAAGGCTAAATAGGAAAGTGTCCTTCCCAGGTGTTAATAAGATATTGAGTTGTGTACCACTTGTTAGCATCTTGAGGGGATTTATGTATGGCTAGTCCCCACCTTAGTCCAACTACGTATAGGGCATAAGTAAACTAGAGTAGAGGAGCCACGGACTCCCAAAAAAGGTTTATGACCATGAGGTGGTAATGCTAGAGGCAATGCAAAAGTATAGCTAGAGTAAGTGATCTTGTCACTCTAAGTGTAACCACTAGGTCTCCAGTATAGGGCTTTAAGTACTTGAGGCATCATAGTAGCCATTTTGCCAAAATTGATAAGAAATGTGTCATCCTTTCAAATATCGTTGCCATGCAAGGCATGATTAAATGCTCCAAGAGGGACAAAAAGTTAGGGATAGTGTTCATAACTCCTAAAGTGACACCTTGTGAAAGGGATAACAAAATGCTGAGGGAATGGATGTTTCAAGACCTATAAGGATGGTATGTATTCCAAGGTAATGAAGTAGAATGGTTAAGTAACATGATAAGTGAAGAGCCTGCAGGTTTAAAAAAGCATGGATTGGATTAACCAATGCCTAAGTTAGAGGAGTTAAGTAGGAATGAACAAGGAAATCCTTATAGAACCTCTCATTAAAGAGGTGGAGAATGGGTTGCTACTGGAGAAGAAAGGGAGAAAGATCAAGTGCTTTTCTTTGATCTCCATTCCAGCTTCCTATGCTTAGGCTGAGAATACTTTGGGTAGTGATTTTGCTCCTTAAACTAGTTTAGCTCCATTTTCTCATAACATTACTATGGAGTTTGGATATAAACACCTAAAAGGCAGAGGATTGACTGAAGTCACCACCCAAATGAAAACTATGATAAAATGAGAGGACATGGGCAATGACTCTACCCTAGCACAACTCTACTACCCTACTGTTACCATGGGCCTAATGGCCTAGGTTCAAGATAGTGTGTGGACTTACCTTAGAATACGGGCCAGGCTTGTAACATCCTCCCGGTAGCAATTCATACGATCTCTTCCGGTGACGATGTTGGTCCCACAGCTAGAACTTCTGAAAAAAATATTTAAACTAAAGTCAGGAACCATAATTAACTCAAATATTAATAAGAAAAATTTAGTAAAAATTTTAGAAATAAAATACAACCAAGTCAAATGAGCCGGTGCCCAAGCGATGGGTAACCTAGTAAGAAGTTGCGGTTCTCGCAACGAGGAGCCCTAGACCCAGGGAAAAATTCATGAAATAATTTTTGGGACTTCAGAGAAGGGTCATTGAGGTTCCTATGGCATTAGAATGCCAAGAAAATATTTAGAAAATTTTTTCAATCGGTACAGACAATTTTGACCCGTTAAGCCAAACGGAGGGCATTTTGGTCATTTCGCCTTCAGAGACGATTTTTGGCCGACTTGTCAGTTGAGTAAATAATTATTATGATCTAAAATATGAATAAATATTAGTAAAAATTTAATTAGAAATGAGTTAAAGAAAGAAGAAAGAAAAATCAAATAAAAAGGCGTTAATGACATAAGCTTGATGTAATTAGAACCCCTTAGCCAATCAAATTAAAGGAAGACATTTATAATACCTAAATGGGCAGAAAAAGAAGACCATTTTAGAGAATTTTCTGCAGCTACTCTTCTTCCACAATAAAACGTTTCATTCTTCTCTTTTCCCTTCTCCATTTTCATGCTTACAAAGCTTGAATCCACACCCTTTCTCACCTCAAAACCCTAAGTTATCTTCACTAAAATTAATCCACACACCCTAAGGAAGCTTTTGGCAGCAAAGAAGAGGAAAGAAAGTGAAGGTTTAACAAGTTGGGAATTTTATCAAATAAGGTTAGTGCATATTAACTTCCTAATCTTGTTTACTTATTGAAATTTAGTTTGAATATGAATAAATAATTAAGAAATTGAAGAAAATCATGTGTGAAATTGAGAAGCAAATTTTGGCCAGCACTTATAGGATGAGGAATTGATGAGTTTTATTGGGCTAAAACCTAAATACAAGCTTAGATAATGACATATGAATGATTGATGACCTTAATTGGGATGTGTTGCATGATTCATGGATTGGAAGCTAGGGTTTTGGGAGTGAAAATTTGACTTGGCTTATGAAATGATTAATGGACATTCTAGTGGTCAATTAGTGACCATTTAAGGCAAGTTAATCATAATTTGAAGTGAGTTAATGCATGGCAAAACTGAAATGGAAGGCTGCCCAATGAGTGCAGCAGGGTGACTGAAATTTCAGTCCACTTGGACTGCCATAGCTTGGGCTGTGTTGGTCCAATTGGTGTTTGGCCAATTGTACATGAAACTAGGCTTATAATGGCACATTTTTGCTGAAGAAACCATGCCCAAAAGACCAAAGCAAGAGGACCAAAAGTTGGCCCCAATCCGGATATCCTGCAAACAGCCCCTGCAGAATGACCAAATGAACAGTAACTGTTCATTTGGCCATAACTCACTGTAGAATGGTCAAATTGACCTGAAATTTTTACAGCAACAAGATATGATATAGACAAACAACTTTCATGAAGAACATCACCCCAAATTATGCCATTAACCCATTCAAATTATTGAACAAAGTTGAGTTAACAAACCTGCAACTCTGCAGATTTACATTTGAACAGTAATGTTTGGATGGCTATAACTCTCTCTAGAAAACTCGGATTTAGGAGATTCTTGAACCGATGGAAACCTAAGACATGGTAGAACATTTCATATGAAGAAAGTTAGACCAAATTATGAACTTAACTTGGTCAAATTACTGACCAAAGTTGGACCAAAATCTGCCAAAACCCAAAATTTCAGCAGGAACAGTACACGTAAACAGTAAACTTATTTTGGCCATAACTTGAGCTACAAAACTCCAAATGGAGTGATTCAAAAAAATAAATTCAACAAGACAAAATAAGGAACATTTTGTATGAAGGAAGTTTTGTCAAATTCCAATAGTAAATCGACCAATGAAACAGTGCAACTTCGGAGCACCAAAATCGAAAATTGGCAATTTTGCCAAAATGACCTAAGCTTTGAGAAAGTGACCAAAACCAACAAGTTTTAAATGAAAAATGTAGTATGTTTGAAGTGCCAAAGTCAATGTACATATTTTCTATGTAAAAGTCAACATTTTAGTTGACTAATGAAGTGAATAGTGACATGAAAACTTGAAATAAGCTTGGAAATGGATTTGGTAATTGATTCCAACAAGTTTTAAATGCAAAATGTGGTACATCGGAAGTGTTAAAACCAATGTACCTATTGTCTATGTAAAAGTCAACATTTTTGTTGACCAATGAGGTGAATAGTGACACCAAAACTTGAAATTCAAAATTTGAAATGAGAAATGCATCTAGGGGACTTTAAATTGCAATTGGCAATTAATACTAGTAAATGTAAAACTCAAAATGTGGATCTTGGTGTAATTAGAATTAATATATCCATTAAGTATAAAAAGGTCAACATTTTGGTTGACTAGTATGGTGAATAGTAATCAAAATGATTAGTGAATTAAGATGAAGACCTAGAACCAATTCTAAGCTTAAATGCTTAGAATTGTATGACAAATATGGACTATGCATCCTAGTCAAAATTGTTAAAAAGAAATTTAGGCCATAAATTTGAAACCCATGAAATATTCATGGATTACTTGAAACATGAAAAATAAGTCACCTAATTGATGTGAATAGATAGTTAGGGCATATATGACCATCACAAATAGAATTCATAAAATATTAGTAACTCAACTTGAAATATAAAATTTGTAATTACATAAGTAGACTCTTGAATGTATAAATGAGAAAGGAAAAATGTTTTGAATACAATGGTACATGTGAACCATTGTTTAGAATTGTGATCAATATGAATAACATAATGAATAGATAAATAAACCATATTAATGTATGAATGAGACATTAGTTCTCATTATTGTAAAGAGGAGAAGTATTTTGAGTACAATGGTATAAAAGAATAATTGATGTGAATTGTGATCATATAAATGATCAAATGAATGTATGAATTATGATTGAAATTTATCATGAAATAATGAAGTCATAAAGCACAATATATTAACATTTTAAAATATCAAATGCCCTAGTATACCTAACAAGATTGGTTTGGATAGTTTGGCATGCCAATAAGGTATTGTTTTAGCAGTACTGCGAAAGGCTTTATGCCTGTATTCATGGCTTTTATGCCCGTATTCATGGCTTTTATGCCCGTATGCATGGCTTTTATGCCCGATTATGTGATATCATGGCTTTTTAGCCATACTGACTGCATACATGGTTGACGTTCTGCGTCCCATAGTATGACGCCCGAGGCACGCGGTGTCGGTGCCAACGACCCGTTATCCATCGATCGTCTAGTATAGGTTACTTGGGCGATCAATTAAAGTATTATTCAATTCAGCGACTAAGTTAAGTTAAGTATAATGAAAATCCAAGACAATTAAATTAAGTATTGAATGAATAAGCAAAAGAGATTAGCAAAAGAAACATAATAAAAATATAAATTGCAGGATCGCATGACTTGAAATACAATACAGATAGAATAAATTATATACCGCTAGTATTCTTGAAAAGTTATAAACTAAGCACTTCCAAAGAGGAACAAACTAGTATATAAGATCGTTGATACTAGAAATACCATACCAAATTAAATTGATTCTTGAGTATCCGAATTATCATTTATTTCTTTCTTTACTTGTATATATTATTTCGTTATATTATTGCACCACTAAGCAGAAATGCTTAGCGCGATGGAATTGCTTCCTCGCGCAGTAATCAAGGTAAAACCGAGACTGTCGATCGAGATTTTTGGAGTCCAGATCTGGAAGTGTCGAAGAGTTCAAGATTGTCACCTCCTCAAGAATGCATGTAGATAGGGCTCATTTTATACATGTTATGTATATTGTTCATTCCTAGCACATTGTAAATTATTTGTATATCTTGTACAAAATAAACTCATGTAATTAACCTATGAATTATGGAAGCTATTCAAAGTAAGTATTTTAGTATGTGAATTGAATTTGAGTTATAATGAGATTATACTTGTGAATATTGAGATATTGAAAATCTAATGAGATTTCGAGAAATCTGGAATCGTATTGAGATACATTATGTTTGAAAATTTTGAGACTATTAAGTTTGAGAAATTGAGTATATATTGAAATTGTCTTTGGCGTGTTCGTAAGAACTGTTAGTCCAAATTACAAATGACACTTTGTCGGATTATCGTTAAAATTTTTGAAATTTCCAATTTAGTTAGATTTTGATAAAAGTAAAAATAGCCTAAATCTTCAATAAAGTTTTTGAATAAATAAATCAAGGACTGTAATGAAATCAGATAAAATAGAGTGCTCCGGCACACTGAGTGGCATAACTTGCTCGGCTACACTGTAGTCGGGTAAGGGGTGTCACATTTAGATTAAAGGTCTCTTAGGCAAATCCCACATCGGCAAAGCACGGAGATGGTCTTGGGCTCAAAAGTAATGATATATAAGATGGGGGAACTAATCACTAGAGGCGCCTTTTGGTGGAATGGCCTGGAGAGTTGGAAGAACTCCAGGGTTAAACATGCTCGTTTGAGAGAAATCCTAGGATGGGTGACCTCCTGGGAAGTTCTCCATTCCACCTATGGGACAAAACCGTGAGGCTTATGGCCAAAGCGGACAATTCCTCTAGTGATTGGTTCCCGATCATTACAATTGGTATCAGAGCCGCTCGCATGTCCTCTTGGGCGATGGTGGGGCAAACCTCAGCGAGGACGCTGAGTCCCGAAAGGGGGGGAGAAAGGTCCCTTAGGCAAATCCCACATCGGCAAAGCACGGAGATGGTCTTGGGCTCAAAAGTAATGATATATAAGATGGGGGAACTAATCACTAGAGTCGCCTTTTGGTGGAATGGCTTGGAGAGTTGGAAGAACTCCAGGGTTAAACATGCTCGTTTGAGAGAAATCCTAGGATTGGTGACCTCCTGGGAAGTTCTCCATTCCACCTATGGGACAAAACCGTGAGGCTTATGGCCAAAGCGGACAATTCCTCTAGTGATTGGTTCCCGATCGTTACAAGGCTAGCCTTCATATGTGCTTTTGAAATCCTTTCTTATTATATTTTTATCAAGGTTCTTAGTCATATAGAATGCAAATTCTAAGTTACACAAACATTTATTTCGATTAATTTAAATAACCATAATATGCGCATGTTGAAGCCCTAAATCATGCCTCGTTGTTATTTTAACAATAATTGCCATGATTACGTTATTTCCATAATTAGCATGTTTCTATATTGATTTGCATGCCTTGGGTTCGTTTGCACATATTAAACAAAAATAAATATGTAAACTTCCCCTAAGTCATGCCTTCCATGTCTTTATCACGCTTTACCTCTTTTATTTTACCACATTTTCCTAAGTTATTGTCGCTACATTATTTTACATGCATTTGGTGATAAAAAAAATTAATAAAAGCAAAGCAATAAACATCCAAAGAAGGGAGGCAGGAGAAAAGAGTTTCCAATCCAAAATTAAAATAATCTACAACTAATGAAATGTGGAAAGGAGAAAAGAATTACAAATTCTAAAATACAACTTGAAAGTAAAAAATAAACTAAATTGTTACAAGGCCCATTAGGCCAAATAACTCATGCAAGAGGCCTTGGAGTTCCATTTGTACTACGGTCCACCATTAGTGCTCCTAGGAGCCTTATTGGTTTTGGGTCTCATTTGCCACATTGGACTATTCGGCTTGCCTTATTCAGATTGGCTCGACTTACCATGTTGACAAGATATTTACCATGCATAAAATTAGACTTACCATATTTATTCAGGAAAGAAATACCATAAAATATTTAAAATTAACATAAAACAAATTGAATCAAATAAGGAAATAAATATAACAAAGAAAGAAAGAAAATCAAAATGGAAAGGAGAACCCTAAACACTACATTTGATTAGGGTTGAAGACCACCACATCCCGACCTCTATTTCATACCCAAAGTATTTCATAACCACCATAAAAATATAATAAGAAGGTCAGCCATCAATTGAAACAAATAAAAATTATAAGAGAAAATTAAATTGTATGAATGCAATCATGGTTCTGTATAAGGGCAGCAACAATGTAAAATTGATGAAAAATAGTAAACATGCTCTAAAATTGATGAACATTTATGGGGATGTTCCTAAATATCATATTACTACTTAGAAAAAAAGAACCACATGAGAAGATTAACAGAAAAATTAAAAATGAAATTAAAACAACCTATTTGCACAACTAGGGCAGATTCTGTCCTCTAATTTTGAAATCACCATGCATACCAAAATATAAGGAATATTGAGAAACTATCAATTGGATATTAAAATTGACATCCTAAACTTAGTTTTACACGTAAAAATCACTGAAAAGGTGAAATCTTCACTAAGATATGTTTCTTAAAATTGGGTATGTGCAAATGTGGTGCAATCAATGATAGAACTTGAAAAACTCATCCTTTTGCACAAAACTCCTTTTAATGTGATTCAAAAATGAAAGTTGCTTGAAATTTTATGTAACTGAATTTAAAAAATGTTTTGGTTTGAAAAGAACCATCTACCTATGAAAATTAGGCTAGGTAGTAGCTAATCATCCTAGCGCCTTACATAGAGCTTGTTCGATTGCCCTCAAATTGTGTAAATCGATTTTTACATCTATGGTTCAATTGTCCCTACTAACACTACTCAAACATGAATATGATATAATATATGGTGATTATTAATGTTCAAACCAATCTTACCTTTAGAATTAAGAGAAGAAGAAGAAGAAATAAGTGTAAAGCAAGGTACATCAATCGGCTATGGGATAGAGTTGGGCATGTGTGTGGCTACCTTGTGTGTGTGTTGCAAGTAGCTACTAGGATTAGTTTATGTCTGTTTTCTTGGCTGCCAGAAGTTCTCCCTTAGCTTCTCTAATAGGTGCCTTTACAATGCAAATAATAAATAGGAAGACAAATCCCTTTCTTATAAGGAAAGTTCTCTTTTCCTAATTAATTTGATTTTTTTCCTTTCTTTCTTCCTCCAATTCAGCTAGGAGATATTAGCTACCCATTTTATTTTTTCTTTCCCTTTTCCAATTATTCTCTTCCTATTTAGTGTAATTTAAGTTTTAAAGCCAAAGATTGTGTCCAAATTCACTATCCCATCTCTCCTTTTTGATGAGCGGGCCTTAAAGCAAGGCCTTATTGGGCCTTGCTTTTGCTCATAAGACCCTCTTGGTGACATGTAAATTTGTAAAAGGTTTTTTGTGCTTGCTATCTCATATTTTATTTTATGATGTTAAACAAATTATCTTTCCTTGATTTATATTATTTAAGGCCACTAGAACCCATAGCGAGCCTAATCTTAAGCTTTCTTTTAGCTATTTTATGCATTAACTTTAAAAAGAAAAATATTTAGGGTGAGATCCATTAGCACAATATTTATGAACATTCTTTCCTTTAAAATTGAAATCT
Organism: Hevea brasiliensis; assembly: GCF_030052815.1. Classification (NCBI taxonomy): domain Eukaryota; kingdom Viridiplantae; phylum Streptophyta; class Magnoliopsida; order Malpighiales; family Euphorbiaceae; genus Hevea; species Hevea brasiliensis. The sequence goes on from NW_026614662.1 coordinate 90,869, forward strand.
TATAAATGGAACTTTGCATTCCCTCATGCCTTCTTTAGTTACTTTAGAAAACATATACTTTTCGTAAAAATCATAAATCTCTATAGTATACTTTTTATTACAAAAATATACAGTAGCAAGCATAATGTGAAAATAGCCAAAATGATATTAATTAAAATAGCTCCATAAAATGGTACAAAATACATAAGTTTCACTGTGTCAATCCTTGGAGCTTAATATGAAATCTATTACTATTGCTTGACTCGTGTCCCTGAAAGGGATAGACAAAAAAGGGGTAATGTGTATAAAAACTCGATGAGTAAAGAATTATAAGGGAAAGAAAAATGCATTAATAAAACACATTTCAAGCACATGAAATGCATCATTCTTATTAATGGTTGCATAGCATAAATAAGTCATAACAAGGTAGCTATATCACCAAAGGTTTTCCATCCCATTTCTCTCATATCATGTCCGGTATCCAATATGCCCGACCCATTGTAGGAGCTCCTCAGAACTTCCTTTTAATATTCACATAAAGGATACCAGAGGCACATAATTCATATCTTGCTAAAGGTTGTTTCTTTAATCCTTAGTATCCTAATGTCAAAGACACAGAGTTGCCTTACCAGACATCCCTTTCCTTTCTTTCATATGTGAGTTCATAATGCATGCATGCTCTTTCCTTTTCTTTCCCTTTATCTTTTTCACACATAACACAATTATAGTATGCAACATCTTCATGAGGTTTACATAAAAATATAATTATTTATGCATTCCTAAATGCAACATATCTAATTAAATAGTTGAATGATGCAGCATATGCATAGCAAAATATAGTTTAAGAAAGCATTTTGTAATTTCTAGTCACCTTGAGAGTTGTCCCTTTTCTTTACAATTACTTCTAATTAGATGTTTTCCCTTTAATTCCAACCTTGTGATATATCCTAGAAGAATATATAAAAGTATATTCAATTAAAATTTTCATTGTGACTAGGTTATACCACACTTTTGGGAAACAAACAGCTTTTGGCGACCGAACATAAGATCTTTGGCAGCCAACGTTGCATGCATGGTTTTTCTTACTATTTACATAATTGTTTGCATAGTTCAGCTGCTGAAACTTTATGTTTCGGCTGCTAAGCCCACAAATTGCAAGATACCCATTTTACTCTATCTTTTGATTCTCTTTGTCCAATCACTTTATGTTATTTACTCTCCCTTTAATTTAGTTAATGTATCCAAACCCTAGCATCACATATCATTTTTAAATAATCCTTATCTCTTATACAACTATTCAAATCTCTATTTAAAAGAACATAAAAATAAAGAGCACTTACTTGTTAGGCTTTTAGGGTTTTCCTTTTTGCCTTCTTTCTCTTAAATGTAGATTCCCTTTTCTTGATCTTTCGAGTGTTCTTAAGGTTATGGTGTATTTAGGTTTTCGGAGAGGAAGAGAGAAAAGGTTGTGGGAGAAGGAGAGAAGGAAAAGGAGAGGGAGAACAGAAAGGTTCTAAAGCGTAAAAGAAATGGGTGATAGAAAGTATCTAGGGTTCTTTGTCCTTCAACGGCCGAAGAAGCTTTCCCACCGAATACACTAGAATTTCCTCCTTTAGTTGGTTACTTACTATTTTAGTTAGCATTTTATTTACTTTTTTACTTTGTTACAAGTTAGTTTAGGAAGGGGTATTACAACTTAAATGTGCCCATGAAGGTTTAGGAAAGCATGTTCAGACTTGTAAAAGGTTTTGGTGGCTTCATTTTCTAGTTGCATACAGTGGTCCATCTACAGTTTCCCCTCTCCTTTTGTGGCTTGACTCTACAAGTCTAGTTTTTTTTTTTTTTTTAGTCCCTAAATCAATTAGCCAAGCTTATTGTGGCACTGCCCACCATGCTTTTTTGGGCCTCGGATTGTGGTCTACTCTAATACCATATGAAATTCTCTAACCTAGAGAATGCTAAAGATGGTTAACAATGTTCGGTTGTTGAGCTAGGAGTTGCCTCCACCAAAATGGCTTAAGCTAACTGGGTTTGGCTCCCCCTTGCTTATATTCTCTTTCAATTCTTTAGAGTTAGCAGATGTAGGACTCTAACAAATGTGCAATGACAAGAGTTGTCAACCTAATGATCTAGTAGTTACATGAGATGTAATTGACAATGTTATCTACCTAATCAAATTTAAATTGGTTTATTCAGTTAGTTAAGATCACTTTAAGTTAGATGGGATCCTCACCCACCAGAAGATTGCTAATGTAATTTCCCTAATTTCAGTAATTAGCGTTGTTGACTTTGAGATGAAATAGTGAGAGTAAACATTAGATTAAAGGACCAAGATGTCATGGTAAAATACTAAAATACTAATCACGTTCTTTATTTTCTTTATTGGCTGCTAGAATGAAATGACAAAAAACATATCCTTACTTAGCATGCTTGAAACCTCACTTCCACCCATTTTTGCTGTTGATGTTGATGAAATCTGATCATTAATTTTTTCAATTTCAAATATTAAATTGACTTGATTTATGCATTGCATTGAATTTTAATTAAACCCTTAATATTTAAGGTCATTGAAGTTTGGCTCATTTACTATATGTGTGGATTAAATGATTTACAAATTAACTGGAGTTGAAAAAGTTCAAGTCAAATTGACGGTAGGATAAAAAAATTATCAATTTTCCTATTTTGATTTTTAAAATGATAATATATTGTGGTCAGATTTTAAATTTTAATATTAATATTACTTTCTTGTTATTTTATCTTATTTTAAATCAAATATTATATATAAATGAATTTTAGAAAATTTTTCTTATAATATCATTTATAATATTTTTTTTAAAAATTTTGAAATTTTAATTTTTAAGTGAATCAAATTGAAATTATCTATATTTTACAAATTTATTTGAAGATTTTTACATAACCCCCAACGAATTATAGAAAATAATTGGACTCAAACTTGACCCGAGCAAATCACCTCCACGATGCAGCAAAATACACCTCAAATTTGGTTGGATAGTATTGGCACATTCTTTGGAGTGTGTTCAGTGATTTGAATAAGAGTGTGTCAACTTCAATAAGTCAATTTCATATGATTGTGCAAGTGGTGCAGCGGTCCAAAGATTAATTGTTTGATGGATGACTGCTTTCAAACACAATACAACGCACCACTCTCTCTCTCTCTCTCTCTCTCTCTCTCAAGCATATAACATTTTCTTTTCTCTCCAACGCGAGTGGGCTGGGCTTTTAAGACATAAAATAGTGGATGGCAAGGAGCCTCTTAGATTTTTCATATGTATCATCTTATCGCCTCCAAATTTGTTTTATCCATCATCGTTTCAGCCAACTTCATCACTTTTCAGTATTCTTCTTTTCTATTTAATATTTATTCATTTTTCTTTAGTTAATTATTTTCTTAAAATCAAATGAATTGTAACACAATGTAAACTACATAATTAAAGCCTAATAATAATAATAATAATAATAAAATTGAAATATTTTAGTATTTTAATTTAATTCAGTTTAATAATTATTTTAATGAAAAAAAAGAGTGAGAGACATGAATTTTAGTTTTGACATGATAACTAAAATGGCCTTGTTTTGAGTTTTCTATAATTATTTTTTTTTTAAGTATCTACCAAACTTCTTAGAAAGCAATTTTTCAATAAAAATATTAAACTAAGAGTACTCGTTCTTGTATTTTTTTTTCTTTTACTAAACAATTTTTTTTTTAAGTTCATCAAATTATTTAATGTATATATATATATATATATATATATATATATATATATATATATATATATATATATATATATATATATATATATATATATTGCTCTCCTAAACAGAAACTTGACCAATCGTCACTCACACAAATGATGAAGCCAAATCTGAAGAGAAAATCAATCAGCAAGGATAAGCTAACCACCTCAACAACAAACTTGAATACACAAATCACATTAGCATTGTTGCTGACAATAATCACGATATAGACATCGCTAATTCTCGTGAAAAAGAAAGAGCAACCTCTAATCTACCGTTCTAGACATGTGCATGCATTCAAACTGCATTCACCATACTTAAGGAACTTGCATAAGTCAGTTCTCATTAAAATATATGCCATTATATATAATACAATATGAAAATTAGAAAACGAGATGTGCAATTGAAAATGTATTAGTAGAGAAATATAAAAGGATACAATGAATCAAATAAAAAAAATAGAAATTAGTGTCTCCAAATAAAAGAGTAGGGATTTCATGCTAATTGAATTTGATTGCTCAAAATAGAGAGAGAGAGGGGGAGAGAGAAAAACAGATGAATAAAAAAAATAAAAAAACGTAACATCGCAGTAACATCGCAATTCAAGTGTAAAAAATTTTTAAATGTTAAATTTTTTTTTTAACTTTAAAAATTATAATTAAAATATCTAAAATTAAAAGTTTTAAAGATAATAAATAGACTTTTTTTTTCATGAACTTTAGTTTAAAATCGGTCATCCACCTTAGATTTTTGGACTTCTTTAATTTCCACCAAAATATCGCCACCAAAAATAAAATTATAAAAGAATTAAAAATTATAATATTTAATTGCCCAAATAAAAAATTTAAACTTTTCTTTTTAATAGGCAGGCCTATATTTTAATGACACGAAACTATTGAAGGAGATGGCAGCGAATTCTTAATAATTATTTTTAATTTTTTATTTATTACCAAATTGATAAAAGTATAATTTTATTAAATCAAACAAACTTTTATTTTAATTAATTATATATATTATTATATTTATTTATTTTATATTTAATTTGTTGTGTTTTTTCATTTGTTACATGTTAGTTTTAAAATAAAATAATAAAAAAAGATACGAATTAAAAGTATAAAATGAAGAAAAAAGCTTTTAAATTTAAGATAACAATATTAGATATATCATTTAATTATTAAAGATTTTCTGTCAATGAAAAAATTATTAAAATTGATGAAATTATTAAATTATTAAAAATTTAATAAAATGAAAAGAATTTATTGAAATTGATAATGAGAAAAAAATAATTATTTTTTGTTAATTATTGAATTGAATTATCTTAATTAAATTTATTATTAAAATTGAAAATAATATAAAAAGCTTTTAGAATCAAATTGATAAAATAAAAATGTTTGATTAAAATCGAAAAGTTTTAATTTTTTTTTAGTTTTTTAAAAATGAAATTATATGTGTATTACAATAAATTATCAATTTAATTACATATATTATATAAATATATTAATCTAATATGTTTGATTCATTTAGATGTAAATTATAAAGGCTATAATAAATGCTATCCTGTAATTTATTTTAAATAATTAAAAAATGTAGTTAACTAATTAACTTTGTCACTTTAATTCATGTTATGATAATTTCACATTTCAAAGCAAACAAGTGAATGGCCCTTCATTGGATAATAAAAACCATAAATTTAACCTACAATTTAATGTCATCATGGGAAACCCAGATTATGCTTCTTAAATCAAATCACAAATAGAAAAGCTCTGAACAGTAAAGAAATTATATACTTACAGTCTAGGGATTTATTAAGTTAGTTTTCGTATTAAAAATTAAATTATTTATTTGTATTAAAAATTAAATTACTTTATAAATAATTTAAAAAGCATATTTTGCATATTGAACTGATATATTTATCGTTATTATGCTGTTTAACAAAATAAAATTTTAATTAATAAAAAAATTAATTTTATTTTATTTTTTTTACAATTGGCCCTAATTGAGATTCAAACTCGAGATTTTGCAATGTTAAAAATAACTTTAGTGCCAATGAGCTGTCTGATTTTACTAATTAGACTACAACAATAATAATAACTAAGTTTTAATCTCAAATTAGTTGGAATCAACTGTATACATTCTTTTTTTCACTATTTAACTCTATTGCATACTAAATCTGCATTTTACTAATTGAACTAATAAGTAATAAATTATAGGAGAATTTATAGTTTGGTCTTTGAGTTTTGCCCTATATTACTCTTTATGTCACGACCCAACTTAAGGGCCGAAGTAACACTAAGACCTAGGCCAGCCTAGAGCCCCTGAGTTTCGTAGTAAGCCTAACAATTCCTCAACCCAATCCTAAGGCCTATTTGGGCCCAATTTCAAGAATTCAACCGGACAAAGTCCGACTATAAAATGGACTATTCAACGGGGAATTTTTGACTAGCTCGACCTGTAAACACAATATAAAATAAATTGGGGAGCTCAGCTCACCCTCCACATGCTCATAATATCAAAAATCCAATGGGAGCTCAGCTCCCTCATTCAATCCAGTCATGCATATAATTAATAATCTTACAAATTTAATACCATATTATATTACAGACCCAAACTAATTAAAACACTCCTAACACATGCGGAGTCTAAAATTTAACTCAATTATACAAAATATATCAAATACTACTAATTGACCTGCGAAGAAGAAGAGCGGTTTAGTCACAACAAGTAATCCTCCTGTAGCCTGAAAAAATAGATGAACATGAGTGAGTGTTCGACTCAGAGAGTAAAATACTAATTTTAACCACAATTTCTATAGCTATATAAAGCTAATGCATCCTAAGGAATAGAATGCAACATCATTATAAATTTCATACAAACCACATCATAACAGTAAAAAGGCAATTTAGAGCACTCATACACCCAACACTGTTCAAACAATATATATATGAGAGTTGATCCCCTATACAGCTCTTTTAAACTAACCTCTACCAGCGAGTGTCTCTCAAGCCAGACTTTTACTTAATAAACCAAATGCGGGGTCCCAGCGAGTGTCTCTCAAGTCGTGTTTACCCTGACTTATCCATAAAGGACTGGGTCCCAGCGAGCATCTCTCAAGCCGCGTTTACCCGTCCTGTCCATAACCAATACCATACCACATGCACGCCAACGCACACACACTGCTCTAAATTACCACAAACAATATCCATGACACTTCATCAATTATGAATGCAATATAAAACGTGCCTAGTATTTAACTACATGGATACATATTTATAAGTATGCATGGGCATGCTTGAACATATAATAATATCGAAATTATAATTAAAATTAATATTTTACTCACATACTTAATCGCGGTCACTGCGATGGCTGGGCGGAGGAGGAAGGCTATCTTGGCTCACCTAACAAATTTCATTACAATTATTTAATATATTTGACTTGATACAAGCTTGGAAAAGACCAAAGACGCCCTAGGTCTTGCCGAAAATCTGATAGAGTCTCCCCTATACCTAAGACTTACCCAACCTGAAAAATGGTTTAAAATGCACTTCTATATCTACAAGTCATACGTCCACAACTCAATCACATCACATGGCCCCTCCTAGACCCATCCAAACAGTCAACAACCACAATTTGAAAAATTACAATTTAGTCCCTACAATTATGCCTTTTGCAAAAACTACCCAAATGAACACTAAAAATTCTAAAACTTTGCCTCGCAATCCTTAGCAATATTATAGAGCTAATGCAAAAGGAATTATATTTTTATAACCTACCATGAATATTTTATAGATTTTTAATCGAAATCAAGCACTAGATAATTAAGAAAAATGAGGGTTCGGATTTACTTATGCCAATTCCGACCCTGGAGATGCGTCCAGAATGTCTGAAAACGATGGGGTAGCCTATAACCTCAATCCAATTTGGAGACTTTTTCGATAACCTGTCTACTCGGTCCGAAATTGCAAACCCGAGTAACTGCTAAATTTCCACGAATTGAAGGTACTTACGCGAAGTCCACAACATGGGGGTTAGTATATAATTTTTACGAAATTTTCTAAGCTCTTTTAATGCTGTCAGAAAAATTTGAAATGGGTATTGCCGCGAAATTCTCGACAAGTGAAACACTCCGGTACTCTTAGATTTTTGGTAGGGTTTACGGTTTTCGAGAAATCTAGCTCGAATATCAAAATGGGCTAAAACTTTTCGAGAAAAAATTAGACAGACAGCTAGATGGATTTTAGTGTTCTTGGTGTCTATGGAAAGCTCTCGATGTGTATAAGTGTTTTGGGACAAGACCCAATCCGATTGATAGCCGAATTAGCTAGAATTGGCCCGGGAAGACACAATGGTGCACTGCATGCATAAGCGTCTTTGGGCACATTTTTTCGGCGCTTCAGGCGGTGGCCGACTAGGGGGAAGGGCACTGGAGGTGCACCGGCGAACTGGGGAGGCTGGGAAGTGGCTGGCCGGCGAGGGGCAGAGGGAGGAGAGAGAAAATGCAAGAGAGAGGGAGAGTGTAGGGGGAGCACGAAGAAAAACAAAGAAAAAGAAAATTGGTTGGTCCAATTCAAACGGTCCTATCCGGTTCGATTCAAGATACCAAAAATTGAATTTTTATTCTGCCCTGGGACAAAAAAATGAGGCCCAAAAATTCTGAAAAAATTCCATAAAACTAAAAAAAATTCGTAGAGTCTAAATATATTTTTAGTTTTGCCACATGATTTTTAAATAAATTTTTAAAAATCATCAAAATTCTATATTTTCGAAAAATTGAACCCGATTTCAAAAATTCAAAAAATTTCAAATAATTTCCCAAAACTTAATAAAATAAAATATTAATATCTACCCATAAGATAATTAATTTAAAAATTAGGAGTGATACATTCTTCCCCCCTTACAGAAAAATTCATCTTCGAATTTTTTACACAAGGTAGAATAAAAGAATAGAATTACACATTGAATAAATAAGGGTACTTGCTATGCATGTCCTGCTCTGACTCGCAGGTGCATTCTTCTACCGATTGGCTCCTCCACAACACCTTAACCATAGGGATCTATTTCGACCTTAGTTGCCTTACTTGGTAGTCCACTATGGCTAATGGCTGCCCCTCAAACGTTAAGTCTTCTTTCAGCTACGGTATCCGGTTGTAGCACATGAGAGGGATCTAGTATGTATTTCCTAAGCATGGAAATGTGAAATACAGGATGAACATGAGAAAGGTTGGATGATAACTCCAACTAATAGGCAATTGCTCCAACTCTATCAGTAACCTTATAGGGTCTAATATACCGGGGTGCTAACTTGCCCTTCTTTCCAAATCTCATGACTCCCTTCATCGGAGAAACCTTCAGGAATATGTAATCACCTACTGCAAACTCTACGTCCCTCCGTCTGGGCTCTGTATAACTCTTCTGCCTACTGAAAGCTATTTTCAATTGTTCCCTGATTAAAGGAACCATCTCTGAAGTGTACTACACTAAGTTTACATCATGCACCTTCACTTCTCCCATTTTTATCCAACACAGAGGAGACCTACACTTTCTGCCATATAGAGTCTCATAGGGTGCCATCCCGATGCTGGAATGATAACTGTTATTGTAGGCAAACTCCACCAAGGGTAGCTGATCATCCCATTGACCTCCAAAATCCAAAACATACATGCGAAGCATGTCTTCCAGTGTTTGGATTGTCCTTTCGGACTACTCGTTTGTCTGAGGTTGAAAGGCGATACTAAAGTTTAATTGCGTGCCAAGTACCTCTTGTAGCTTTCTCCAAAACCTAGAAGTGAACTGGGGCTCTCTGTCAGATATTATGGAAGTAGGAACTCTATGCAATCTGACTATTTCTCGAACATAGAGTCGGGCGTACTGTGTAACAGAATATGCGGTTTTCACAGGCAAGAAATGAGCTAATTTAGTCAGACGATCTACAATTACCCATATCAAATCATATCCCCGGGTGGTACGAGGCAACCTAGTTACAAAATCCATAGTGATCATTTCCCACTTCCATTCTAGGATAGGGAGCTCTTGCAGCTTCCTTGATGGCCTCTGGTGTTCAAACTTCAACTTCTGAAAAGTCAAGCACTTGGACACAAAGTCTACTATGTCTCTTTTTATGCCATTCTTCCAGTAGCTATCTTTTACATCATGGTACATCTTGGTGGAGCCTGGGTGGATATTGTACAGTGTATAATGTGCCTCTCGCATGATTTCATTTCTGAGATTGTCCACGTCGGGCACACATATCCTGGAACCTTACATAAGAGCGCCATCATTGGCAAATCCAAACTCACCACCTTCATCCTGCTGTACTTTTTCTATAATCTTCATCAATTGAGGGTCTCTATGCTGAGAAACTCTAATTTTGTCTCGCAAGTCTGGTCTCACTGAAAAATGGACTAATAATACCCCCTCTTCTAAAATATCTAAGATCAAACCTTGATCCATCAACTCATGTTCTTCCTGAATTAACGGTCTCTTCTCCGCTGATATGTGCGCCAAGCTGCCAGAAGATTTTCTACTCATAGCATCAGCTACTAAATTGGGCTTCCCAGGGTGGTATTGGATGGTACAATCATAGTCCTTCAGAAGCTCCATCCACCTCCTCTGTCTCAAATTTAAATGCCTCTATTGGAAGATGTACTTCAAACTCTTGTGGTCGGTGTATATCTCGCACACTTCACCATATAGGTAGTGTCTCCAAATCTTTAATGCAAAGACTACAGCTGCCATTTTCAAATTATGGGTGGGGTAGTTCTGCTCATGCCTCTTTAGCTGCCTTGAAGCATAAGCCACTACTTTTCCATTCTGCATCAAAACACACCCTAAGCCAACTCTGGAGCCGTACATGGTATATCCTTCACCACTCATTGGTAATGTCAACACAGGGGCGGTAGTTAGACATTCCTTAAGCTTCTGGAAGCTCTCCTCACAATCATCTATCCAAATGAATGAAACATTCTTCTGAGTTAACTTAGTTAGTGGAGTTGCTATCCTTGAGAAATTCTGCACAAAATGCCTATAATAGCCAGCTAGGCCTGGAAAACTTCGCACCTCAGTGACTGTTGTAGGCCTAAGCCAATCAGTTACAGTCTCAATTTTCTTGGGATCCACTTGAATGCCTTCATTAGAAACCATGTGTCCCAAGTATGAAATGCTTTCTAGCCAAAATTCACATTTTGAAATTTTGGCATATAGCTGGTGCTCCCTCAAAGTCTGCAACACCATCCTCAAATGCCATACACGTTATTCCTCGGTATGAGAGTATACCAAAATGTCATGTATGAATACGATGACAAAATGGTCCAGGAATGGCCTGAACACCCTATTTATTGAGTCCATAAAGGCCGCTGGTACATTAGTGAGTCCAAAAGACATCACTAAGAACTCATAATGATCATATCTTGTCCTAAAAGCTGTCTTGGACACATCCTCATTCTTGATTCTCAACTGATGGTAGCCTGATCGTAGGTCTATTTTGAAAAAGAATCTAGCCCCTTGGAGCTGATCAAACAGATCATCAATTTGAGGAAGTGGATACTTGTTCTTCACAGTCACCTTGTTTAGCTGTCTATAATCAAAACACAATCTCAATGACCCATCTTTCTTTATCACAAATAAAACAAGAGCGCCCCAGGGTGAAGTGCTCAGACGTATGAAACCCTTGAAAGCTCCTGTAGCTGCTTTTTTAGCTCTTTTAATTCTACTGATGCCACCCTGTAAAGCGGCATTGATATGGGGTTTGTAGCCGGCACAACATCAATGCAGAACTCTATTTCCCTTCCAGGTGGCAACCCTAGAAGCTCCTCAAGAAGACATCCATAAATTCTTTGATAATAAGAACATTTTCAATGTTAACACCTTCCACAGATGTATCGCTCACCAATGCCAAATACCCTTGACAACCATACGTTAACATTTTTCTAGCACTAATTACTGACACCAAGTTATATGGAGCCATGGCCCTATCACCATCAAAGCTAAACTCTTGCACACTAGGTATATGAAAGTACACCATTTTTTTCCTGCAGTCTAAAGTGGCATAATGAGTTACCAACCAATCCATTCCCAAAATTACATCGAAATCCATAACTAGTAGAGGAACCAAGTCTGCTGGGAGGATCTTCCATCCACTACCAGTAGGCTACCCGAAAAAACCATATCCACATCTATGTTGTCACTAAGTGGGGTAGCTACAGTTAAGGGGCATTCTAAAGTTGTAGGGTTCCTACCCAACCTCATGGCAAAAACAGGGGAGACAAATGAGTGCGTAGCACCCAGATCTATCAAAATATGAGCGTCATAGGAATAAACTAGAAGAATACCTGCCACAACTGCATTGGAAGCATGAGCATCCTAGTGGGTTAAGGAGAAAACCCTAGCTTGACCCCTACCCTGCATTGCAGAACCCTGAAATTGACTTCTACCTCCTAAGCTGCCTCTAAATCCATGTCCTCCTTGTCCTCGGCCCTATTGGCCACTGAACTGACTGCCTGCCATGCTAGAAGCACCAGGATACAATTGATGAGGAACATTTGCGATAGAACCCTGTGACCCCATTTATGGCTCGTTGAACACTGGACATTCTCTAGCAAAGTGACCCTACTGGCCACATTGGAAACATACTCCTAAACCCATCATACAAGGTCTTGAATGTCCTCTTCCACACTGCATGCAAGGTGCTAAAGAGGTTCCTGAACCAGACCCAGAACTACTATAATCCAAACTGCGATCACTGCTGGATCCGTATCTTGTTCTAAATCCTCGATATTTGTGTTTAAAACCACCCTTTTTGTTGTTTCTACCCCTTCCTCTATAGTGACTTTGGCCTCTATTATCTGTGGTACCCATGTAGGGAACACCTAAAGAATGTTTTGCTCCATTCTTCTTTGCTTTTCCACTATCATCTCCTGTATAGCTAATCTCAATCTATCGGGCTTGATCAACTACCACATCAAAAGACTGATCAGATATCATGGCCAGGTTTGCATACCTCCTGTCCAGCCCCTTTAGGAACCTCTTTACCTTCATACTTTCTGTAGCCACTGCTGTGGGGGCATATCTACTCAGTTCCAAAAATTCTATAGCATATTCATCTACGGATCTGCCATTCTGCCTTAAGGCCTCAAAGGCCCACTGCTTTTGATCTTTAAAGCTTTCTGGCACAAACTTATTGATGAATAGTTCCACAAACTGGGTCCATGATAATCCCTCAATACGAGGTAGTACATGGTCTGTCATCCACTATCTTGGCACTGGCCCCAATACATGCTGCACACACTCTATAAGCCTACTATCAGTCAACTGCAACTCCATCCCTACCTATTTGCAGGAATCTAAAAACCAATAGACATCATCAGACACATCATAAGTACCAAGCACCAACTTCTTGAAATTAATTATTTGTTTGTAAGGTTCTCCTTTTGGTGCGGTGGGCTACTGCTGTTGTGGAGGGTGGACCATATATTGTGTCATCATATCGATGGTTCTCTGCAATTCGGCTAAGGCAGCTTCCATTGGGTCCATGGGACCCTGGGCCACAAAAAACTATTCCTGAACTGGTGGTGGCTGCTCTTTTACTTGAGCAGCTCTAGGTCTCCTACCCTGCCTCCTCGGGGTAGGCACCTCATCCTGTGCCGATACCTCATTTGGCACATCCCGTTCTAGTGCAGTGGCAGCTCTTCTACTTCTACGCATTTTCCTGAAATTCAATCGCATTAGCTCACAAAAATTCAAAATGGCATATTATACAGCTCTATAGACTCATATTTACACACAATTATATAAAGCAAAAACTAGAAGCATAGATGATAATGCAAGGACGAATGGGGACCCTATTCTCCGCATGTGACTCCTATTAGACTCTTCCCAAAACTTTAGACATATACTCCCTATGAATCTGGAGCCTAAGCTTTGATACCACATTTGTCACAAACCAACCTATGGGCCGGACCGGCACTAGGACCTAGGCCAGCCTAGAGCCCCCGAGACTCGTAGTAAGTTTAACTATTCCTCAACCCAATCCTAAGGCCCATTTGGGCCCAATTTTAAGAATTTAACCGAACAAAGTCCGACCATAAAATGGACCATTCAACAGAGAGTTTTTGACTCGTCTGATCTATAAACACAATATAAAATAAATTGGGGAGCTTAGCTCACCCTCCATATGCTCATAATATCAAAAATCCAATGGGAGCTCAGCTCCCTCATCCAATCCAGTAATGCATGCAATTAATAATCTTACAAATTCAACACCATATTATATTATAGACCCAAACTAATTAAAATACTCCTAACACATGCAGAGTCTAAAATTTAACTCAATTGTACAAAATACATCAAATACTACTAATTGACCTGCGAAGAAGAAGAGCAGGTTAGTCACAACAAGTAATCCTCTTGTAGCCTAGAAAAATAGATGAACAGAAGTGAGCGTTCGACTCAGAGAGTAAAATATTAATTTTAACCATAATTTCTATATCTATCTAAAGCTAATGCATCCTAGGAAATGGAATGCAACATTATCATAAATTTCATACAAACCACATCATAACAGTAAAAAGGCAATTTGGAGCACTCACATACCCAACACTATTCAAACAGTACATATATGGGAGTTGATGCCCTATACAGCTGTCTTAAACCAACCTCTGCCAGTGAGTGTCTCTCAACTCGTGTCTACCCATCCTGTCCATAACCAATACCATACCACACGCACGCACACTGCCCCAAATTACCACAAACAATATCCGTGGCACTTTATCAATTATGAATGCAATATAAAATGTTCCTAGTGTTTAACTACATAGATACATATTTATAAGTGATACATGGGCATGCTTGAACGTATAATAATATCAAAATTATAATTAAAATTAATATTTTACTCACAAACTTAACCGTGGTCACTGCGGTGGTTGGGTGAAGGAGGAAGACTGTCTTGACTCACCTAACAAATTTCATTGCAATTATTTAATATATTTGACTTGATACAAGCTTGGAAAATACCAAAGACACCCTAAGTCATGTCGAAAATCTGGCAGAATCTCCCCTATTCCTAGGACCTATCCAACCTGAAAAAGGGTTTAAAATGTACTTCTATATCTACAAGTCACACATCCACAACTCAATCGCATCACATGGCCCCTCTCGGGCCCATCCAAATAGTCAACAACCACAATTTGAAAAATTATAATTTAGTCCCTACAATTACCCCTTTTGCAAAAACTACCCAAATGAGCTCTAAAAATTCTAAAACTTTGCCCCACCGTCCTTAGTAATATTATAGAGCTAACGCAAAAGGAATTATATTTTTCTAACCTATCACAAATATTTTATAGATTTTTAATTGAAATCAAGCACTAGGTAATTAAGAAAAATAAGGGTTCAGGTTTGCCTATGCCAATTCTGACCCTGGAGACGCGTCCGGGATGTCTGAAAATGGTGGAGTAGCCTATAACCTCGAGCCAATTCAGAGACTTTTTTGATAGCCTATCTGCCCGATCCAAAATTGTGAATCCGAGCAACTATTGAATTTCCGCAAATTGAAGGTACCTACACGAAGCCCACAACACGGGGGTTAGTATATAATTTTTATGAAATTTTCTAAAATCATTTAATGCTCGAAAAATATTATGAAATCTCGTGAGTCCCACCGAAAAACGATGTCAAAAAAATTTGAAATGGGTATTGCCACGAAGCTCTCAACGAGTGGAGCACTCCGGTACTCTTGGATTTTTGGTGGGGTTTACGGTTTTCGAGAAATCTAGCACGAAAGTCAAAATGAGCTAAAACTTTTCGAGAAAAAATTGGACAAACCGCTCAATAGATTTTGGTGTTCTTGGTGTTTGTGGAAAGCTCTCGAGGTGTAGAAGTATTTTGATATAAGACTCGATCCGATTGGTGGTCGGATCGATCGGAATCAGCCCGAGAAGATGAAATGGCGCGCTGCACACGTAAGTGTCTTTGGGCACATTTTTCTGGCACTTCTGGCGATGGCCGGCGAGGGGAAAGGGCGCTGGAGGTGCGCCAATGAGCTGAGGAGGCTGGGGCGGTGGCTGGCCGACGAGGGGTGGAGGGAGGAGAGAGAAAATGCGAGAGAGAGGGAGAGTATCGGGGGCCGCGCGAAGAAGAAGAAAGAAAAAGAAAATGGGTCAGTCTGATTCAACCTGTCCAATCTGGTTAGGTTCGATGCGGCCGGTTCGATTCAAGATACCCGAAATTGAATTTTTACTCTGCTCTAGGACAAAAAAACGAGGCCCAAAAATTCTGAAAAAATTCCATAAAACTCAAAAAAATTCATAGAGTCTAAATATATTTTTAGTTTTGCCACGTGATCT
This sequence comes from Hevea brasiliensis, assembly GCF_030052815.1. Lineage (NCBI taxonomy): Eukaryota > Viridiplantae > Streptophyta > Magnoliopsida > Malpighiales > Euphorbiaceae > Hevea > Hevea brasiliensis. Next base: position 106,945 of record NW_026614662.1, read on the forward strand.
TTAAATAAATTTTTAAAAATCATCAAAGTTTTATATTTTCGAAAAATAGAACTCGATTTCAAAAATTTGAAAAATTTCAAATAATTCCCCAAAATTTAAATAAAATAAAATATTAATATCTACCCATAAGATAATTAATTTAAAAATTAGGGGTGTTACACTTTAATTCTTGGATTTTGAAAAATTAATATTTTAGTCTTTAGGTCTTGGAAAATTAATTATTTTGTGCTTGGGTTTTATTTTAATTAAAACCTAATAATAATAATAATAGTAATAATAATAATAATAATATTGAAATATTTTAGTATTTTAATTTAATTCAGCTTAATGATTATTTTAGTGAGAAAAGAAAGTGAGAGACATGAATTTTAGTTTTGACCTAATAACTAAAATGGCCTCGTTTTGAGTTTTCTATAATTATTTTTTTTAAGTATCTAACGAAGTTTTATTTTTAATAATAAAGAAGAAAAGAGTCGATCTCAAATATATAATTAAATACATATAGAAGGGGTAATTACAAGTATAAGAAGAGTGTGAGGAGATATGGATGAGTTCCCTAAAATAGTGAGTTTATATCAAGGATTGACTTTGAGTCTATACCTATTTGCCTTAGTTATGGATGAATTAATGATCAAATTATATATCTAATATGATATCCATGATGAATGTTATTTATAGGTAAAGTTATTTTAGTAGATGAAACCAATGAATTAGTTCTCATAGAATGAATGGAGCGAAGTCACTTGGATAGAGTTTAGGTGTAAAAATGCAATAAATTCAATTACTTAGGTTTTATCATTCAAAAGAATGGAGTAATGGATGAGGATATAACTCATGATCAAAACAAGATGTATAAAATGGAATATGAAGGGTGCGTTCAAATCCCTAACAAAGTGAAAGGTAAGTTCTATAAAATTGTAGTTAGACTAGCTATATTATATGTAAATGAAAGAGATGCAGAAGTTAAGATGGATGTATGATATTATAATAATGAATAAGATTATGAATGACTTTATTCACTGATAGTGCATGTAGCACACAATGAGAATAAAATTAAAGAATGTCAATTAAAATTTTTTAGTCATGTCTAATGTAGAGAATCAAATGCTCCTATATGCAATGTGATAAATCAATGGTAAAATTAATGAGGAAGAAAAAAAAACGATATCTAATGACCTAGATGGGAGTAAAATTGAAAGATTTATAATTTTTAAATATTGATGCGAAATTGATATCAAACAAAATTGAATAAGAAAAAGCAATCCATATAGTCGACTCTAGTTAAATCTTAATTGTGTTGTGTATGTATTTTTACTTTAGCCTATTAGCCAAATAAATCCAACCATTTACGCTGGTTACTGATTATATCCAAAATTTTAAATTTTGGACAATTCAATAGTAACTTTCAAAATTGAATAATTTTTATCCAAAATGAAAAAATTGAATTAGGGATTTTGACTTTTTACACCTGCATTGCCATGTGGCATAACATGTCACATTTTTTAATTTTTTTTATATGATTCATCTCTGTGTGTGTGTGTGTTTTAAGCAATCAATCTCACAAAATATAAATCATTCATCAAATTATGTTATGATTCATTATTGAAACAAATTATTGATTTGGCTTTCATTTCTTGCATAATGTGTAACACCCCTATTGGTATAGCCTGGTACATTTTACTATTCCGGTGACCAGTATCAGTCTGGACAATTAAGGAGATTAGAACCACATCTAAGACACCTAGTTAAGTCCTAAACACAAATAATTAGTAATTGCCAAACAGTTAAGTATAAAGAAGAAAAACAAAGCATAAAAAGTTAAATAAGCCGGGAGTCACAGCGATGGGTGACCTTCTAGGGAATGACTGCGAGATTAGTCTAAACTCAAATTTCAAACCATAAAATGTGATGCTGCAGTCCTTAGGACTATTGCGAATACAGTGGAAAAGAGAAAATTACGAAAAAGAATTGTTAAGTAGATCAAATAATTAGGTCAGGGATCCGAAAGAAATATCGAATAACTTACAAACCAAATTGAACCAGTGAGGGGCAATTTAGTCAATTAACCCCTAGAGCTGACTCCTGACTTAACTGTCCAATAAAATTAGAGAAAAGAAAATTTCGGGTTCAAGAATTAAATTATAGAACTAATGGAAAAATAAATGAAAAAGAAAAAGGGAAAAGGAAAAAAAAGTTTATTTACATCATGCATGACATAAGCATGATGCAATAAATCTAATATTTAAAAATTGAAATTGTGGATCATTATGTATTAATAAAGTTAAAAAAAAAATTCAAAAGAAAAAAAAAGAGTTTATTCTTCATTTAGCTGTCCATCTCTCCTCTCTCTCTCTTCTCTCCTTAGTTCCTCCATAGCCATGAAAATTCAAGCTTTCAAAGCTTGAATCAACCCCATAAATCCCACAATTTTCTTGTATAAATCTTATTGTTGGATCTTGGCAAGCTTATTGAGAATAAAAAGAAAGGGAGAAATTGAAGATTTGGAGAAATTGAAAATCAAAGTTTGAGGTAAGTAATTGAATTTGAAAATCTTAGTTTATTTGTTGTGTTTGTAGCATAATTAACTTAGAAATTGTGTAAAATCAAACAAAAACAATTATTGAGGAACTAAATAAGAAATTTCGACTAGCTAGGGTTAAGGCTTGAAATGAATGAATTTGGTGGATTTGAATGATTATTTGAGGTGAATGAGGTATATGGACAGTAGATGTACACTTTGATTGTATTGAATTATGCAAATGTGTAACTAGGGTTGAGCAAGTGAAAATTGGAGAAAAAGGTTGAGAATTGATCATTTGATGTAGTTGACCTTATTTGAGTTGGGAAATGATCAATTGTGACCATTTGTGGTATGTGGGTGAAATTAGAATTCCCATACCTATTAAGCATTAGAAAGTCAATAAATTGACTTGAATAGTATCGTGAATAGTAACCCCAAAATATAAATTTTAAAGAACGTCAAGTTAAGCATATTAAAGTTAGATATAAATAGATTTGAAATTATTTTTGGATTTATGATAAATTATAATATTGAAACACTGTGAAACTGTGTGTTTCAGATAAAAAGAATACCAGGAAAGAACCCAAAGCATCAAGTCAAGGCCAAGAGGCAACTCGTATAAGGTTTGTGCACAATATAGAAATTTCTGTAAATTTTCTTCTGCAAACTGTTTTGAATGATTGTGATATTAAATTGTGACTTAATGATATTGAAATGTTTATTATGCTTTTTACTTAAATTGTTGAAAGTTTACTTGTATGTGTTTGAAATGGCAATAAATGTTTAGTAAATTGCTAAGACAGTTTTGAAACCACAGTGTCATGACCATATATTTGAATGTCTCACTAGCATGACTAGTGGAGGGAATTAGTTTTGAATTTTGATTCCTTCTCTGGCTGAAGTGTTGAGGTGTGTGCCAGTAGAAGAAGAAATTTGAATGGGTACCCATATATTTGAGCTAGCTAGCCTTGTGATTTCTCATAAGTCTCTGGCTATTGAGATGAATATTGTTTCGAATAGCATGATATAACTATGTATTTTTATGAAATTCATTTTGAGACTTCCTAAATAAAAGTGTTTGGACTAAAAATTTATAAATCATGTTTTGTATCTGTTTTTCATGTTTAGTTCAATATTTGAATAAATGTGATTTGAATTGTGCATAAATGTTATTTTAGTATATTGTGCACCACTGAGTCATAGTACTCAGCAATGGTTGTTATTACTGTCGCAGATATAGAGACTAGACGAGCAGCAAAGTGAGCTGCTGAGGATCTTGGAGCCACATTCCTAAAGTTTTGTCGGGTATATTTTATACCCTGATTGTAATATTTAGTTTGATATATGTAAATATATGTACATGTAATAACTGGTCATGAGCAGTTGTATAGAGTTTGTAATAATCTTATTTTGTATTTTCTAATGTAAATTTTGTTCGATGAATGTAAATTGTTTTTACTTTAATGAAAATGAATGGAATTATTGAGTATTATTTTGATGACAATTGAATTGAGAAATGATGTTGAATTGTGTTGAGGTAGTAGTGAGTTTGATGAAAAAGAATTATTGGAAGTGTTTTTACAGGTTTTTGAAGAACTGTTTTCTTAAAATACAGACGGCACTCTACCGAAATTTTTCTAAAATTTTCATAAAAATAAAATAGACAAAAATTTGAACTAGTTTTTAAACTTCTATTAAATGTAAGAAAATGCTCACCACTTCCAAAAAGTAAGAAAATGGTTTTAAAATTCGTTGTAGGGTACTTAATGAGTTATCGGTAGGTGAAGTTCGGTAGTTCATTAGGTATTCTACGGGATCATGTTATGCCTTACAGAGGGGTAAGGTGTGACATGTTTTAGTGGTATCAGAGCGAACTTTTGAAGTATGTTTTGACTTGTAAATTTGTGTCTTTTCTTTGATAAGTACAACTGCTTAATGTCCTTATTTGTTACATACAGTGCATTATATCACAAATATGAACTAACGGAGGGAATCTCCTTTTGTTACTTATTCAAGAGATATCCTAACTCCAGACTGAAATGGAAGAAGGGGATCGCTCTGTTGAGCAGTCTGTAGAGGCTGAGGCCCAAGGGGAAGCCCCAGCTCTCCTAAATGTCAGTGGGTCGGTGGCACCAGCTCCACAAATGGTGCAGTTTCCTGCACAATTTGCCCAGCAGATGGCTGTAATGTTTCAACAGATGATTGGGGGTATGCTTGCTCAAGCTCCACCCCAGACTTCTATGGTGCAACCTTAAGCTGCAATCAGATAATATGACAAGCTGTTGAAGTATGGGGCAACAGAATTTAAGGGTACAATAGACCCATTAGAGGCAGAGCAGTGGCTGGAGAGAATGGACCGAGTGTTCAAGAAACTGCACTGCCCAGATGAACTAAAATTTGAATACTCAGTGTCTTTGTTGCAAGGGGATGCGTATGACTGGTGGAAGACCATCCCCCATAGCTTGGCAGAACCGCTAGTATTGACCTGGGATGACTTCATCAGAGAGTTCAAATAGAAATATGTCCCATATGCATCTGTGGATTAGAAAATGCAAGAATTTTTTAGTCTAAAGCAAGGGAATAAATCTGTCGCAGAGTATGAAAGGGAGTTCTCCCGCTTAAGCCACTATGCTGGGAGTCTACTGTTTACCAGCAAAGAAAGGTGCAAGAGATTTGAGACTGGTTTGAAGCCCAGTTTGAGGATGCAAGTAGTGGGATTCAGACACATTAGAAAGGATTGAATTAGAAGCAACACCAGCGAAAGAGAAATCAGAGAAGACTGAAAAATCAGATAAAGATAAAGGGGAAAAATCAGTAGGGCAAAGTCCCAATGGTACATCTAGAAAGAAGAAGAAATTTGGGGGACCAAGCAGAGGTAGAGGTGGAAGGTTTGGAAGGGGCAGATTCTCTGGACAGAAACCCCCTAGATCTGGTCAGCAATCGACCAGGGGTTTATATCCTCCACGCCCCTGTGAGACCTGTGGCAAGACTCATGGAGGAGAATGTTATTGGGCAACAGGAGCTAGCTTTAATTGTGGAGGCAAGGGCCTTCTTGCTAAGGACTGCACCAGTGCCCCTAGATTTGGTCTAGCTCCTACTATTGTAGAAGGATCCATTTAGAGTCCTACTACCAGAGGTTCACAACCCGTTAGCAGAGGAAGAGGCAGAGGTAGAGGCAATGCTTTGGGCAGTCAGGGTACTGTTAGCCAGTCAGCACAAGGGATTGCTCCAGCCAGGGTTTACACGATGAGACAGTGGGAAGAGGCTGAGACTTCCGATGTGGTAGCTGGTACATTCTCTATCTCTGATCAAGATGTATTTTGTACTGTTTGATCCAGGTTCTACCCACTCGTATGTTAGTGCTAGCATAGTTAGTTCCCTTGCAGTTCTCGTGTGCCAAAATGGATTTTGAAGTGCTAGTAACTAGTCCGTTAGGACAAGAGGTTCGGGTTAATAGAATGTATAGAGATTGTCCTGGTGATCCAAGGACTCACTTTTCTATCAGATTTGATTGAAATGCCCTTTAGAGATTATGATATCATCTTGGGCATGGATTGGTTAGCCAGGCATCACGCCATGATTGACTGTAGACTAAAGACAGTCACTTTTGGTCTCCCTCTGTATGGTGATGTGGTAATACATGGGGAGAGGCAGTTACTGCCATCAAATATTATTTCGGCTGCACTAGCTAGAATGATGATTAGAAAGGGGTGTGAAGTATACTTGACACATCCGATAGACACCCAAGTGGGGAGTCCAGCACTAAAGGACATCCCTACAGTATGTGACTTTCCGGATGTATTTCCTGATGAATTGCCAGGATTACCTCTAGAAAAGAGAAGTGCAGTTTGAAATTGATGTTATGCCTGGTGTGGATCCAATCTCCATAACACCATATAGAATGGCACCAGTAGAACTGAAAGAGTTGAAAGTGCAGTTGCAAGAGCTGCTTGATAAAGGCTTTATCCACCCTAATGTGTCACCTTAGGGAGCGCCAGTGTTGTTTGTTAAGAAGAAAGATGGCACTCTCCAGTTATGCATTGACTATCGGCAGTTGAATAAGGTGACAATAAAGAATAGATATCTATTGCCCCACATTGATGATTTGTTTGATCAGTTGAGGGGTACAGCTGTGTTCTCCAAAATTAACCTGAGGTTAGGTTATTATCAGCTGAAGGTGCAAGAGCAGAATATTCATAAAACTATCTTTAGAACCCGCTATGGCCATTATGAGTTCTTCCTCATGCCATTCGGGTTAACTAATGCTCCGGTTACTTTTATGGATCTGATGAACGCTATCTTCAGACCATACCTCGACCAGTTTGTTGTGCTATTCATAGATGATATATTGGTATATTTGAGGAGTGCAAAAGAGTATGATAGACATCTGCGGATTGTACTACAGACTTTGAAGGAGAAACAGCTATACGCCAAATTATCAAAGTGTGAATTTTGGCTGAAGGAAATATCCTTCTTGGGGCATATAATATCGGCAGAGGGCATCAAGGTAGATCCAAGTAAGATAAAAGTTGTCCTTAATTGGAGACCACCCAGAAATATCATGGAGATTTCCAGTTTTTTGGGGTTAGCTGGATACTACCGCCAATTTGTGAAAGGGCTCTCCATCTTGGCATCTCCATTGACCAAATTACTTCGAAAATATGTAAAATTTCAGTGGACAGATAATGCCAGCAAAGTTTTGATGAGTTAAAGAGATGTTTGACTGAGGCTCCAGTCCTTACTTTACTTACTGTGGGAAAAGAGTATACTGTTTACAGTGACGCTTCTCATAATGGGTTAGTCTGTGTACTGATGCAAGAGCAGAATGTCATTGCCTATGCATCACGCCAGCTGAAATTGCATGAAAGAAATTATCCGACACATGACTTGGAGCTTGTAGCTATTGTGTTCGCTCTTAAGATCTGGAGACACTATTTGTATGGGGAAAAGTGCTACATCTACACAGATCATAAGAGTTTGAAGTATCTGGGCATTCAAAAGGAGTTGAATTTGAGATAGAGGAGATGTTTAGAGTTAATAAAAGACTATGATTGTCTGATAGACTATCAGCCAGGGAAAGCTAATTTGGTGGCTGACGCTTTAAGTCGTAAGACTATGGCAAGTCTACGGGTTTCTCCTTTGTCTATGGTACATGAGTTGAGAGTGTTGCATGCCAGCTTAAAGATTAATTGTCACACCTTACCCCTCTGTAAGGCATAACATGATCCTGTAGAATACCTAATGAACTACCAAACTCCACCTACCGATAACTCATTAAGTATCCTACAAGGGATTTTAAAACCATTTTCTTACATTTTGGAAGTGGTGAGCATTTTAGTAGGGATTAAAAACATTTAATTGAAATTTCAAAACTAGTAAAAATTTTTGTCCATTTTTATTTATCCTCAAATTTTGGAAAAATTTAGGCAGAGTGCCGTCTGTATTTGGAGAAAACAGTTCTTCAAAGGCCTGTAAAAACACTTCCAATAAATATTTTCACAACTCTTAACCTCCATATAATCTCAATTCAACTCAAAATTTTCATATCAAACCATTTCAAAATAATTCCATCAACATTGTATTCAATAAAGCTAATTTACATTCACAAGTTTAATTTATAGATATAAAATCCAATAATAATACTATTACAGTTTATAAATACAACTGCTCAACTTTACATTAATACATATGAATAATATTTATTTACATCAAACTAAATTACATTGGATATAAAATAATACCCGTACAAAAATATCAGCGAAGTCCTTGTCAATTCAGCAGCTCACTCTGCTACTTTGACCTTGCCCTTATCTGCGACAGCAAAATAAACTATCACTGAGTATAAAAATACTCAGTGGTGCACAATAAAAATTTGAAATGTAATACATAAAACATTCATTGACAAATCACAATTTAAATATTTCGCAATTATCAAAACTCATTATAGCATAATTTTGGTCAAACAATTTAATAAACATAGTGTTGCCAATTCATACACAACTTAAGCCATGACACAAAATTTCCGATCAATGCCGTGTTGTAAACCACGAAAAAGCGATCTACAACTCCAATAACCGAAATCAATGAGGGAGGTGGCTAGCTAGCTAATGAGTACTCATCCAATCTAAAACCTCAACTGGTAAACTAGAGAGGGAGGAAAATAATCGATCTCAACCCCATAAATGGAGGAAGAATAATAAGGCACTATCATGTTAAGTGTGAATCAGAAATCAATTTAAAACAATTTATTCAAATATTGCATGCAAAATCAAATCAATTTCCAAAGTCACATTTTTATTCACAAAGTGGCAACACAAAAGTTCTTAAACTCATAATTAACACAAAAATTTCATAATGCATACTAAATTAAATTCTCAATGAAAAAAATGCTTAAATAAGATTTATTGTGCACAAACCTGACGTGAGTCGCCTCTAGGCCTTCACTCAGTCTTTTAGACCTTCCGGGTCTTTTTCAGCTGAAACATGAAATTTATAGTGTCTCAGTATCTTTGCCTCACACTAATTCCAATAATTAATCCCAATATGATTAAACTTACATTCTTAAAAATTTTTCATGTTGGGGTTACTATTCATGATACTATTCAAGTCAAAATATTGACTTTCTTATGCTTAAAAGGTATGGGAACCCCAACTATACTCACATACCACATTTTGGTTACCAATTTTGTTGGCTTTGGTTGTTTTCTCAAAACTTAAGTCTTTTAGGCAAACTTTCAAATTTTCAGTTTTGGTGACCTATTTTGTACTGTTCCATTGGTAATGTTGCTGTTAGAATTTGGTAAAGTTTTCTTCATAGAAATTGTTTCTTATTGTCTTAACTTTATTTCTCTTTTCAAATCACTCCATTTGGAGTTTTTTAGCTCAAGTTATAGCCATTTGAATCATGGCTGCCAGATTGGTCTAACCCAGATTTTCTGGGCACCAAAACTGGTTCTGGCAATTTTAGGTCACTAATTTTGGGTGGCTAAATGACTTGGTTAATAGCATAATTTGGGTTTGTGTTCTTCATGAAAGTTGTAGGGCTATGTCTCAGCTTTCTACCGGTAAAATTTCAGGTCATTTAGACTTGCCTAGCCCAAGTTATGGCAAATAAACAAACACTGTTCATTTGATCATTTTTGTACAGGGCAGAATACCCAATTCCGGATTTGGTCAATTTGTTCACTAGGTTTTAGTCACTTTCTGGGCATGATTCCTAAATGAAAAATGTGTCATTTTGTGTCTAGTTTCATTCTCAATTGGCCTCACACCAATTGGGTTGGTAAACATTTAGTTTTGGTCCCTGAAAGGGACCTTGGTCCAGCTGCCTGCAGAATGCCTATAATCAATCCAAATTTAAACTCAATTCCAACACTTCCTACACACAACAATTGGTCACATATGACCATTTTTCAGCTTAAATAAGGTCAAATACACCATTTGACCATTTCTCCAAATTTTGTCTCTCAAACCCTAGGTCCAAAATCCTAACTTTGCTACTTGACTTAATTCTTGAAATTAAAATGTATACACATTACCTACACACTCATTTAAGCTTACATACACTTTTAATTCAATCAAAATACATCATATTCTCATAAATCTATGGCTAGTCGAAATCACACATAGTCCTCCAAAGATGTTTTCTTTTCATTTTAAATATATTTCTAGGTTTATTCAACTATAAACACAATAATTCAACTAGAAATTCAAAGTTTAGCTTACTAACCTTCTCTTTGAAATTCAACCACCCAATTCCTTCACTTTTCTTTCAAACTTTCTTAATCAATCTTCCTTTCTAGTTGCCCAAACAAGGTTTAATTATGGAACTTGCAATTTCTATGGCTAAATTTTGGTTTCTTCAAGCTAAAAAATGAGCTTTCATGGACGATTTTGAGAGGGAGAGGGTGAGAGATGAGAGACGGAAAAAATGGGTGAGGAAGACAACTTTTTTCTTTTCTTTTCTTTTATGAATTTTGACTTAATTACTAAATAATTATATCACATTTTTTTTAATATTTAATGATTAAGTTTATTGCATCATGTATGATGTCATGCATGATGTAATAACTTTTTCACTTTTTTTTTCTTTCTTTCTTTTTTATTTTTCCATTAGTTTTTTAATTTAATTCCCAATTCTGAAATTTTCTTTTCTCTAATTTTATTTGACAGTCAGGTCAGAAGTCAGCTCTAGGGGTCAATTGACTAAATTGCCCCTCGCCGGTTCGACCCAGTTTGCAAATAATTCAATATTTCTTATGAATCCCTGACCTAATTATTTAAGCGGCTTAACAATTCTTTTTGCGTGATTTTCTCTTTTCCACTGTGTTCACAATAGTCCTAAGGACCGCGGCGTCACATTTTACGGTTCAAAATTTGAGTTTAAATCGACCTCGTAGTCCTTCCTGAGAAGGTCACCCATCGCTGTGACTCTCAGCTTATTTAACTTATCGTGTTCTGTTTTTTTTATTTATACTTAACTAATTGACAATTACTAATTATTTGTGTTCAGGGCTTCTCTAGGTGTCTTAGATGTGGTTCTAATCCCCTTAATTATCCAGACTGACACCGATCACCGGAATAGTGAAATATACCAGGCTATGCAAATAGGGGTGTTACAATTCTCCCCCCTTAAAATAAATTTCATCTCGAAATTTTACCTGGTATCAATTTCTGAACAGCTGTGGGTGCTGTCTCCTCGTGTCCTCCTCTCATTCCCAAGTAGCTTCTTGGCCCGAATAATTATTCCACAGCACTTTCACTAACGGTATCTGCTTATTCCGTAGCTACTTCACCTCATAAGCCAGAATCTCTATGGGTTTTTCCTCATATGTGAGGTCTGGATTCACCTCAATTTCTTCCACTGGTAGTATATGAGATGGGTCTGATCGATACCTCCTCAACATAGACACATGGAAGACATTATGTATCTTCTCTAACTCTGGAGGTAGTGCCAAACGATATGCCAAAGGACCCACTCTTTCCAGAACCTCATATGGCCCGATGAAACGAGGACTCAGTTTCCCCTTTCTGCTGAATCTCATAATTTTTTTTCCAAGGGAAAACCTTAAGGAATACTTTGTCATCCACTGCATACTCAATATCCCTTCTCTTTAAATCAATATAGGACTTCTGACGGTCTGATGCAATCTTAAGTCAATCTCTAATCAATTTGATTTTCTCTTCAGTTTGCTGAACAATTTCTGGCCCAATCATCTTTCTTTTGCCTACCTCATCCCAACACAACGGGGTTCTACATTTCCTGCCATACAAAACTTCATATGGAGGTATCCCAATGCTTGATTGGCAACTATTGTTGTAAGCAAACTCAATCAAAGGCAAGTGTGTAACACCCCTTACCCGACTATAGTGTAGCCGAGAAAGGCATGCTACATTCGGTGCCGGAGTACCCTAACTTACCTTACTTTATTTCTTTAAAAATTTTGATCTTGTTATATTTAATATCGATTATTTTTTGACGGAGAAACTAACGGAGTTTTCCTTATTTTATTATCGTTTGACGTGTTTTACTAATCACCTGTTTGAAAATTTCAATAATATTTTAAAATAAAAATCTCATCAATTATACTCATAACCATCTCATAATTCACATCTCACTCATATATCTCAATTTCATATTCATTCCCATGCATTTCCATTCATGCACAATTTATATATATAAGTTCTCAAGTTTCATTAATTTACATGATTTACAGACTAATTATATAAATTCATAATTTACATGATCTACAAATTAATTACAGTTCCATGATCTATATTTCAACATATAATTCATAATTTACATTACAAATAATAACTAATTATAATGTACAAAATACATAATATAATCTATATGGGCCCTATCTACATGCATTGCTGAGGAGGTGACAACCTTGAACACTCTACAGATCAGAACTCCAAAATATCTGTTTGGTATTCGCTGGGCTTTAACTTCAGTACCTACGTGAGGAAACAAATCCATTGCACTAAGCATTGCTGCTTAGTGGTGCAATAATATAATAAGAAAATAATATAACAAATAAAAATAATTGGAGCATATTTTCTATACTCAAGAATTTTACTGGGTTCATATAAAATTTTTCATACAATATGTCTTTCATCATTTATGTTGCTCTCTAGAATCACTTCTTTCATAAGTTTACAATAATTATTTATATAATGTAGAAATAAATCTAAAATTTATACTTATACTTATATTCTTATGAAAGTCACATTTGTAATGTTATTTAAGTTATAATTCTTCTACTAGTCATTTTATCACTTCCTTGATACTTTCTAAGTTGTTTATAATCATTTCGTAATATTTAAAATTTTTAGAACTAGTTTAATTTACTTCAGATCATTCTAAGGAATAAATTTTTGGAGCTAATCTAATTTATTTCAGAACTTCTTCTCATTTATTTACTTTCTAGCATTTTTAATTGCTAATATTCATAACTTATTTTAATAAATTAGACTGCCAAAGTAACCTACGATAAGCTGATTAAACTGGATAACGGGTCGTTGGCACTGGACACCGTGGTGCCTCGGGCTGTCATGCCAAGGGACGCAGAACGTCAACCATGTATGCAATCAGTATGGCTAAAAAGCCATGATAACACATAATCGGGCATAAAAGCCATGAGTACGACATAAAGCTATTAATGCAGGCATAAAGCCTTTCGCAGTACTGCTAAAACAATACCCTATTGGCATGCCAAACAATCCAATCTAACACACATGTCTAGGCAATACAAGGGCACATAATATCATTAAATATTAATATATTGTGTTTTATGACTTCATTATTTCATAATAATTTTCAATTATAATGTATACACTCATTTGATCATTTATATGATCACAATTCACATCAATTATCCTTTTATACCATTGTACTTAAAGTACTTTTTCTTTCTACAATAATGAGAACTAATGTCTCATTCATACATTAATATGGTTCATTTATTCATTCATTATGTTATTCATATTGATCATAATTCAAAACAATGGTTCACATGTACCATTGTATTCAAAACATTTTTCTTTTCTCATTTATTCATTTTATAAATTCTATTTGTGATGGGTATATAAGTCCTAACTACCTATTCACATCAATTAGGTGGCTTACTTTTCATGTTTCAAGCAGTCCATGAACATTTCAAATTTATGGCCTTAATTTCCCTTTAACAATATAGTTCTTACACTTTGTGTCTTTATATTACTATTCACATTACTATTCACTCAAATTGTTGACTTTTTAATACATAATAAATTTATTGAACCTAAGTTCACCAAGATACCACATTTTGCATTCTAAAGTTGTTGGTATTGGTTGCCAATACCATTTCAAAGCTTAGTGTTAGTTATTCAAAATTTTCAGATTTTAAGCACTAAGTTTACTGTTCTATTGGTCATTTGTACAGTAGTAATTTGGCAAAATTGTCTTCATGAAATTGTTCCTTATTGTGTCTAGTTACATTTCTTTTTTTGAATCACTCCATTTGGAGTTTTGGAGCTCATGTTATGGTCATTTTACCATAACTGGCCGGATTGACCTATACCCAGAATTTCTGGGCAATTTGGTTTTGTCAGATTTGGTAACCTAAGTTTGGTTGGCAATTTGACTAGGTTATGGTCAGAATTTGGATTTGTGTTCTTCATGAAAGTTGTAGGTATATGTCTCAGCTTTCTGCTAGTAAAATTTCAGGTCAATTGGACCTTTCTAAATTGAGTTATGACCAAATGAATAAATACTGTTCATTTGGTCATTTTGCCCAGGCAGAATGTAAGTCACCCGAATTACGGCAATTTTTAGGTCAACTTGGTTTGGTTTTCTAGGTAGGGTTTCTTCACCAAAGTTGTGCCATTATGTGTTTCGTTTCATGTCCAATTGGCTTTGCACCAATTAAATCTATGCAACTCCATTTATGGCTGCCCAAACCTACTAGAGTCACAACCAGTCCTGCAGGTCACCAAGGGCAGCATGCCTAAACTCAACCCCATTATCCTTACTCACTTCAATTCCTCCTCACATACATTCAAATGGTCACTAATTGACCATTACAAGGTTAACATACCATTTCATAAGCAAAACTCTAATTTTTTCACAAACCCTAATTCCCAAGTGTCCATTTCATGCTTTTCATGTCATATAACACATCCAACACACATAGTTCAACATCTAACTGAAGTTATCTCATCACAAACCACTTCTAAACAATTCAAGTCATACAAATCAACAAATCTCATCCTTCTCCCATGACTGCAAATTTTCATACACATTTAAATATAATTGTTTTGTTCAATTTTTCAACAAACTCTCATTTAATTTGTCTTTCTAACAAGGATTAAAAAGATAAGGAAGTGAGTATAGGCACTAACCTTGTTGAGCACTCTCTTGGCTTGTTGAAACCTTAGAATTTTCTTCACTTTATGATAATCAAAATATTACTCTTGATGTGAGGATTAATTTTTGTGAAGGGTGTGTAGGGTTTTGAGGTGGTTTTGAGGTAGAACACAAGCTTGAAGTGTGCTCCAATGGAGGTTTCTCTCTTCTCTCTTTCTCTTTTTCTCTTGTTACGGCTACCCATGGTGAAGATGTAGATTGGTTTGTTAATTTGTCTCATTTATCTCCTTTTTAATTGGTTTTTAATGGCTTGTTGCAAGGTGATTGGGTGAGACCTAACTAATGACATCATGTGATGTCATATTTCCCATTTAATTCATTTTCTTTTTCTTTTCTTTTTTACTCATTTTCAATTTAATTTTTAGCAATATTTATTCATATTTTAGATCATAATAATTATTTACTTAACTGGACAAGTCGGCGAAAAATCATCTCTGAAGACGAAATGACCAAAATGCCCTCCGTTTGACTTAACAGACTAAAATTATCTGTATCGTTGAAAAATTTTTCTAAACCTTTTCTTGACATTCTAATGCCATAGAAATCTCAATGACTCTTCTCTGGAGTCCCAAAAATTATATTACGAATTTTCTCCCGGGTCTAGGGCTTCTAATTGCGAAAACCGCAACTTCCTACTGGGTTACCTATCTCTAGGGCACCGGCTCATTTAACTTGGTTGTATTTTATTTCTAAAATTTTTCCTTAATTTTTCTTACTCTTATTTGACTTATTTAAGACTCCTCACTCTGGTCTAAATATTTTTCCAGACGTTCTTGCTTTCTAGACCAACATCGGTCACTGGAACAGTAGAATGTGCGGAATTGCTACAGTGAGGGTATTACAATTCTTCTCCTCTAATTTAAATTTCACCCTCGAAATTTACCTGATGCAAACAGTTGAGGGAACTGTTGCCTCATCGTCTCTTCACTTTCCCATGTTGCCTCCTTGGTGTTGTGGTGCCTCCAAAGCACTTTCATCAGTGGAATCTGCTTATTCCTCAACTCTTTCACTTTCCGAGCCAGGATCCGTATGGGTTCTTCTTTATATGTCAAATCCGGTTGTACTTCAATTCCTTCCATGGAGATGATATGTGAAGGATCTGAGCGGTATCTTCTTAGCATAGATACGTGTAACACATTGTGGATCTTATCCAGCTCTGGTGGTAAACCTAATTAAAGCCAATCTGAAGGTTTCCTCAGACAAACAAAAATCTTATGCTGGCTTGAAGAGAAAAGAAATAGAATATGCAGTTTATCGTGTAGCCGAGCAAGGTAGAGGTGAGGGGTGTTACATTTATTGGTATCAGAGCACCCTAACTTACCTTACTTTATTTCTTTAAAAATTTTGTTCTCGTTATATTTAATATCGATTATTTTTTGACGGAGAAACTAATGGAGTTTAAACTATTTTATTATCGTTTGACGTGTTTTACTATTCTCCTGTTTGAAAATTTCAATAATAGTTTAAAATAAAAATCTCATCAATTATTCTCATAACCATCTCATAATTCACATCTCATTCATATATCTCAATTTCATATTCATTCCCATGCATTTCCATTCATGCACAATTTATATATATAAGTTCTCAAGTTTCATTAATTTATATAATTTACAGACTGATTACATAAATTCATAATTTACATGATTTAAAAATTAATTACAGTTCCATGATCTATATTTCAACATACAATTCATAGTTTATATTACAAATAATAACTAATTATAATGTACAAAATACATAATATAATCTATATGGGCCCTATCTACATGCATTGCTAAGGAGGTGACAGCCTTGAACACTCTACAGATTAGAACTCCAAAATCTCTGTTTGGTATTCGCTGAGCTTTAACTTCAGTACCTGCACCAGAAAACAAATCCATCGCGCTAAGCATTGCTGCTTAGTGGTGCAATAATATAACAAGGAAATAATATAACAAATAAAAATAATTGGAGCATATTTTCTATACTCAAGAATTTTACTGGGTTCATATAAAATTTTCCATACAATATATCTTTCGTCATTTATGTTGCTCTCTAGAATCACTTCTTTCATAAGTTTACAATAATCATTTGTATAATATAGAAATAAATCTAAAATTTATACTTATACTTATATTCTTATGAAAGTCACATTTCTAATGTTATTTAAGTTATAATTCTTCTACTAGTCATTTTATCACTTCCTTGATACTTTCTAAGTTGTTTACAATCATTTTGTAATATTTAAAATTTTTAGAACTAGTTTAATTTACTTCATATCATTCTAAGGAACAAATTTTTGGAGCTAATCTAATTTATTTCAGAACTTCTTCTCATTTATTTACTTTCTAGCATTTTTAATTGCTAATATTCATAACTTATTTTAATAAATTAGACTGCCCAAGTAACCTATGACAGGCTGACTAAACTGAATAATGGGTCGTTGGCACTGGACACCGTGGTACCTCGGGCCGTCATAGCAAGGGACGCAAAATGTCAACCACATATGCATTCAGTATGGCTAAAAAGCCATGATAACACATAATTAGGCATAAAAGCCATGAGTGCGGCATAAAGCCATGAATGCGGGCATAAAGCCATGAATATAGGCATAAAGCCTTTTGCAGTACTGCTAAAATAATACCCTATTGGCATGCCAAGCTATCCAATCTAATACACATGTCTAGGCAATACAAGGGTATATAATATCATTAAATATTAATATATTGTGTTTTATGACTTCATTATTTCATAATAATTTTCAATTATAATGTATACACTCATTTGATCATTTATATGATCACAATTTACATCAATTATCCTTTTATACCATTGTACTCAAAGTACTTTTCCTTTCTACAATAATGAGAACTAATGTCTTGTTCATACATTAATATGGTTCATTTATTCATTCATTATGTTATTCATATTGATCATAATTCAAAACAATGGTTCACATGTACCATTGTATTCAAAACATTTTTCCTTTCTCATTTATTCATTTTATGAATTCTATTTGTGATGGGCATATAAGCCCTAATTGCCTATTCACATCAATTAGGTGGCTTACTTTTCATGTTTCAAGCAATCCATAAACATTTCATGGATTTCAAATTTATGGCCTTAATCTCCCTTTAACAATATAGTTCTTACACTTTGTGTCTTTGTATTACTATTCACATTACTATTTACTCCAATTATTGACTTTTTAATGCATAATAAATTTATTAAACCTAAGTTCACCAAGATACCACATTTTGCATTCTAAAGTTGTTGGTATTGGTTGCCAATACCATTTCAAAGCTTAGTGTTAGTTATTCAAAATTTTCAGATTTCAAGCACTAAGTTTACTATTCCATTGGTCATTTGTACAGTAGGAATTTGGCAAAATTGTCTCCATGAAAGTTGTTCCTTATTGTGTCTAGTTACATTTTTTTTTAATCACTCCATTTGGAGTTTTGTAACTCAAGTTATGGTCATTTTACCATAACTGGCCGGATTGACCTGTACCCAGAATTTCTGGGCAATTTGGTTCTGCCAGATTTGGTGACCTAAGTTTGGTTGGCAATTTGACTAGGTTATGGTCAGAATTTGGATTTTTGTTCTGCATGAAAGTTGTAGGTCTATGTCTCAGCTCTCTGCTAGTAAAATTTCAGGCCAATTGGACGTTTCTACACTGAGTAATGACCAAATAAATAAATACTGTTTATTTAGTCATTTTGCCTAGGCAGAATGTAAGTCACCCGGATTAGGGCAATTTTTAAGTCAACTTGGTTTGTTTTTCTGATCAGGGTTTCTTCACCAAAGTTGTGCCATTATGTGTCTAGTTTCATGTCCAATTGGCCTTGCACCAATTGAACCTATGCAACTCCATTTATGGCTGCCCAAACCTGCTAGAGTCACAACCAGTCCTGCAGGTCACCAAGGGCAGCAATCCTAAGATCAACTCCAACATCCTTACTCACTTCAATTCCTCCTCACACACATTCAAATGGTCACTAATTGACCATTACAATGTTAATATACCATTACATAAGTAATGTAACATCCTCATTTTAGCTAGTCCATACAGTCTACTATTTCGGTGACCAGTGTCGGTCCGGACAGTTAGAACGTTCGGAAAAATATTTAAACTAAAGTAAGGAACCAAAAATTAACTCAAATATTAATAAGAAAAAAATTTAGAAAAAATTATAAAATAATTTTTGGGACTCCAGAGAAGGGTCATTGAGGTTCTTATGGCATTATAATGCCAAGAAAATACTTGTCCAGTTAAGCCAAACGGAGGGCATTTTGGTCATTTCGTCTTCAGAGATGATTTTTGGCCAACTTGTCCAGTTAAATAAATAATATATATAACATAAAATATGAATAAATATTGTCAAAATTTTAATTGAAATTAAATAGACAAGAAATGGAGAGAAAATGAAAAAAAAAGGATTTATGACATCATCAAGATGTCATTAAAACTCACCCAACCAACCCAATCTTGACACATGGCATAAACCTATATAAAAGAGGCCAAATGGGCTAGAAAAGGAAACAAAAAAAAATCAGACCTCCTCTCTTCTTCTTCTTCATGCCGCCACCCTCCCCACCATGGTCACCCATTAGCAAGCTTTTGAAAGCTTGATTTCCCCCACTTTTATCCAACTAAACCCTAACCTAGCAACACAAAAACTTGCTCTTACACCTTGGTGATTCTTTTGGGAGCAAAAAGAAGAGGAAAATAAGAGCTTTAGCAAGTGGGAAAATCTCACTCCTTTGAGGTTAGTGACCTAACCATGGATTTTATTTTAAATTCATGTTAAGAACTTTGAATGAGTGTAAATTTCAAAGGAAATTTGTTAAAAACCACTTGTATGCTATTCCATATTTTTTGGCAGCCATGGTTAGCATTGATTGTGTTGAGCTTAATGAAGTTAAAAGACCATCATAGCAGCCCACAATATGTACCCACTAAGTGGATTGATGAAATGCAAGTTAAATGCATGATTTGAGATGTTAGGGTTAGGGTTTGGGTATAAAATGGAGACTTTGATCATGTAATGATGAAAGTGAGTTTTAATGGTCAATTAGTGACCATTTGGTTATGTGTAAACAAGAAATGAGGTCATTTGATTAGTGGGAATTGCAGTTGGTGTGGCTGCCCATGGTGACCTACAGAATTGGACATGAGTCCAGCAGGTTTGGGCAGCCATAGCTTGAATTGTAGAGGTTCAATTGGTGAAGGTCAATTGGAAATGAAACTAGACACATAATGGCACAACTTTGGTGAAGAAACTATGCCCATAAAACCAAACCAAGTGGACCAAAAGCTTGCCCTAATCTGGGTGACCTGTAGTCTGTTTCTGCAGAATGACCAAATGAACAGTGTTTAGTCATTTGGCCATGACTCAGTGTAGAATGGTCCAATTGACCTGAAATTTTACCAGCAACAAGCTGAGATATAGACCAACAACTTTTATGAAGAAACCTAACCCAAGTTATGACCAGAACCTATCCAACAAGTGAGTTGCAGTCACTGTTCACTGCTCAGAGATATGGTCACCCGAAAAAATTTCAATCCCGGCTTGTGGTTTTTGGACCATAACTTAAGCTATAAAACTCCAAATGGAGTGAATCAAAAAAGGAAATTCAACTAGAAAAAATAAGGAACAACTTTCATGTTGATCATTTTGCCAAATTGCCACTGCAAAAATGACCAATGGAACAGTAAAGATAAGGTACGAAAACAAAAAATTCTACTCAATTAACATTAAACTTAGAAATGGTATTGGCAACCAATACCAACAAATTTTGAATGCAAAATGTGGTATGTTGGGAGTATTAAAACCAATGTACCTATTGTCTATGCAAAAGTCAACATTTTGGTTGACTAATGAAGTGAATAGTAACACCAAAACTTGAAATTCAAAAATTGTAAAAACTTAAAAATGTAATATGCTCTAGTATACCTAACATGATTGGTTTGAATAGCTTGGCATGCCAATAGGGTTCTGTTAGCAGTACTGCATATGGCTTCATGCCATTCTGTGTTTCATGGCTTTCCCATGCCATTCTTTGAAATAATAGCCTTTGGCTATGTTATTTGAGTTGATATACTTGGGTTTTAACCCTGATCATTATTACAGCTTATTAGCTGTTCTGTTGCACACTAGGAGACACAATGTGACCGATGGTGTGATGGTCTGAGGTACTTAATACCCAGTGCCAGTTTACCCGTTTATCTAGTCCAATCAACTAGTATGGGTTACTCGGGCAATGATAATAAACCTTACTAAATTTTAATCGAATAATAATGCAAATAATATCAGAAGTTAAGTCTACAAAAAATGTAAACACACACATTCTGCATATTTATTTATTTTATGTTATTTTATATTATTTTATATTGTCACCACTAAGTAGAATTGCTTAGCGCATCGCTTTTGCCACGCGCAGGTACTGGAGACCTAGCTGGGGAGCCCAGCAGACATCAGACCGGGTGAGTCTTCAGATTTGCATCCGGAGTCCCGAGTCACCTCACACCTGCAGTGCATATGGTAGGACATAGGATTTTGAGAGCCTTTTGTATTTTGCATTTTGTACTAGTTTGGATTGTAACTCTAAACTCCTGTAATTATGTATTAATGTAAATATATGAAATTTCATATTATTGAGATCTTCTGCATAATGTATGTTGATAAATGAAATGTTGAGAATTAATTGTGAATATGCTTCAAGTGATGAAGTGAACAGAAAAGTTTTGAAAATAGTATTGTGATTTGAGATTGAAATTTTGAGATTGACTTGAATGTGTATAATGGAGTTTAGATTTGGAAATTATTTTGGAAATGTTTTTAAATAGGTTCAGAAGAACTGTTTTTCCAATTTACAGCCGGCACTCTGCCGGATTTTCTATAAAATTTGCGGATAAATTCAGATTTATCAAAATTGAAAATAAATGAATTATAAAAGGATAAATTGTAATAGAAACATAAATTGGTGCTCCGACACACTAAGTGGCATAACTTGCTCGGCTACACTGTAGACGGGTAAGGGGTGTCACATTTAGTGGTATCAGAGCATCGGTTTAGGCATTTTTGGGCCTGGATAGAGTACATACCATTGCATTGCATTTGTAAGTGTTGAGGTGACACTGATGCAGATCTGTTTATTTTCTTATTTTGAATAGGATATGGATCCTGCTTCGCATAGAGCAATTGATGAAGAGGTGGAGAGTCATGCTCTACCAAGGGCTGAGTCTGGGGGCAGGGGAGAACCTGCTCCACCAGCAGCTGAGGCACATGCCCAACCTCAGTTTGCACTATTTCAACAGATGACCGAGTTTTATCGGCAAATGATGGGGGCAATTCCACCACCCCAACCACCGCCACAACCTCCACCAGTACCACAGAAATCTCATTTGGAGAAATTGAGGAAGCATGGGGCTATGGACTTCTTAGGGAAGAGGGAAGATGATCCCATGGCAGCAGAAAACTGGTTGGATAGAAGCATCAGAGTGCTGAAACAGCTTAACTGTACCCTCGAGCAGAACCTGGAGGGTGCTGTGTCCCTACTTCAGGATGATGCATATCAATGGTGGGACACAGGAACCAGTGAGGTGCAACCTGAACGGATCACTTGGGAATTCTTCCTCATAAAGTTCAGGAAGAAATATGTGAGCAAAGTGTATCTAGAAGAGCGCAGAAGAGAGTTTATCAGTCTGAGACAGAGACAATTATCAGTGGTGGAATATGAGCTTGAGTTTATCAGACTGAGCAGATATGGGAGGGAGATAGTCCCTACAGAGGCAGAGAGGTGCAGAAGGTTTGAAGAAGGGCTCAATGACAACATCAAAGTCATGATCACAGCATTGGAGATCACTGATTTTGCTAAGCTTGTTGATGCTGCATCAAAAGTGGAAAGGGTCAGAATCAATGAATAAAATAGAAGGGAAAGACAGCAGAAGAGGGGTCCGGGTCAGTCCATTACGTTTTCTGCTCCCAGTAAGAAGAGTAAGGGTCCTCCTGCTCAGAGTTCAGGACCACCACAAGGTCAGGGTCAGTCTCAGGGGCCCAGACCTCAGTTCACACCTAGGAGAGGCCAGTCCACACCATCAATGGACAGGTCTCCAAGGACGGTGTTTAGGGGACCAACCCCTGCATCTTCTGCTTGTCAGTACTATCAGAAGTGGCATAAGGGGGAATGTTGGCGAGTGACCGGTGCATGCTTACGGTGTGGATCGACAGAACATCAGATCAAGAATTGTCCAAAGAGGACTACTACAGTTGCTCCAACACAAACTGACAGACCTGCTCCTGCACCACAAAGGGGTAGGAAGCCTGGTAAACCTGAGGCAGCTGGTCCATTACTAAGGCCTGCATCCGAGTCAGCTGAGAGGCCGAACACTAGAATACCTGCCAGAGCTTATGCCATCAGAGCTCAGGAGGAGCAAGATGCCCCGGATGTCATCAGGGGTACATTTTCCCTCTACAACACTTCTGTACATGCACTGGTGGATCCAGGATCCACTCATTCCTACATTTGCATCAAACTACCCATTGAGAGGGGAGTTCTAGTAGAGGAGAGTGATCAAGACATTCTGGTCACAAATCCACTAGGCCACAGTGTGGTGGTGAATAAGGTGTATAAAGGTTGCCCGTTGAGGATTCAGGGGTATGAATTCTCGACAGACCTAATTGAGTTGCCATTCCACGAGTTTGACGTGATTTTGGGAATGGATTGGTTGTCACGTCATCAGGCAATAGTTGATTACAAATTGAAAAGAATTTCTCTGAAAACTTCTGAGGGTAATGAGATCACTGTTGTGGGTGAAAGGACAGATTTCCTGTCCAATGTTATATCAGCCACGGTTGCAAGAAGATTGATGAGAAAAGGCTGTAAAGCCTACCTAGCACACATGGTTGATACTAGGCAAGCTAAGCCAAACCTGAGTGATATACCCACAGTGAGAGACTTCCTCGATGTATTTCCTGAAGAGTTGCCTGGTTTACCACCAGAAAGGGAAGTCGAGTTTGCTATTGAGGTAATGCCGGGTACAGCACCCATTTCTGTTGCTCCTTATAAGATGGCACCCACTGAATTGAGGGAGTTGAAAACTCAGTTGCAAGAGTTGCTTGATAAGGGGTTCATACGCCCTAGTGTGTCACCATGAGGAGCTCCGGTGCTATTTGTGAAGAAGAAGGATGGAACCTTGAGATTGTGTATTGATTACTGGCAGTTGAACAAAGTAACTGTGAAGAACAAATATCCATTGCCCAAAATCGACGATCTGTTTGATTAGTTGAAAGGAGCTGGTGTATTTTCAAAAATTGATCTCAGATCAGTGTATCATCAGTTGAGGGTAAAGGATGCAGATGTGTTAAAAACTACATTTAGAACTTGGTATGAGCACTATGAATTTTTAGTGATGCCGTTTGGGTTAACAAATGCACCAGTAGCACTTATAGACCTTATGAACCGTATCTTCCATCCATACTTAGATCAGTTTGTAGTGGTCTTTATTGATGATATTCTAGTGTATTCCAACACCAGGGAAGAACATGATGAACATTTGAGGATTGTTCTGCAAACCCTGTGAGAAAAGAAGCTGTATGCTAAGTTGTCCAAGTGTGACTTCTGGATGAGTGAGATCTCTTTCCTTGGAGACATAGTATCAGCTAAGGGGATTAGAGTAGATCCCAAAAAGATAGAAGCAGTGATGGAATGGAAGCCTCCAGAAAATACAACTAAGGTCAGAAGTTTCTTGGGGCTAGCTGGGTATTACAGAAGATTTGTGAAGGGGTTCTTTCTTATAGCTGCTCCAATGACTAAGTTGTTACATAAGAATGTGAAATTTGGCTGGAATAACAAGTGCCAAGCTAGTTTTGAGAGGCTGAAGGCTATGTTGACAGAAGCACCAGTGTTAACACAGCCAGTGTCGGGAAAAGACTTTGTGGTCTACAGTGATGCCTCACATAATGGGCTAAGGTGTGTATTAATGCAAGAGGGGAAAGAGGTAGCCTATGCTTCCAGGCAATTAAGGCCACATGAACTGAACTACCCTACTCATGACCTGGAGTTAGCAGCAATTATCTTCGCACTGAAGATATGGAGGCATTATTTATATAGTGAGAAATGCTATATCTATACAGACCACAAGAGTCTAAAATATTTGCTAACTCAGAAGGAGCTCAATCTTAGACAGAGGTGATGGATTGAGTTCCTAAAGGACTATGATTGTGTGATAGATTATCATCCTGGGAAGGCAAATGTAGTTGCTGATGCTTTGAGCAGGAAGTCCATCACAGCTTTAAGATTACTAAATGCCTATCTGTCCTTAGCTCAAGATGGAGCTATTTTGGCTGAGTTGCAAGTGAGGCCAACCCTGCTACAGCAGATACAAGATGGGCAGAGGGTAGATGAAAAATTAATGGCCATTGTGGGTAAAATTCTAGAGGGGAAGGAAACTTATTATGAGGTGAAAGCAGATGGGTGTCTGTACTACAGAGGAAGAGTGTGTGTACCAGATGATGGGGAACTGAAGACCGGTATTCTGAAAGAAGCACACACTAGTGTTTATGCTATGCACCCGGGAAGCACAAAAAATGTATAATGATTTGAAACCTAATTATTGGTGGCTTGGTATGAAGAAGGATATAGCTGACTATGTGACTAAGTGTTTGACATGTCAGCAAATTAAAGCAGAACATCAAGTTCCATCAGGATTGCTACAGCCTATAAGCATACCTGAATGGAAATGGGACCGGGTCATTATGGATTTTGTTAGTGGTCTACCTCTCACCCAAAAGAAGCATGATGCAGTGTGGGTGATAGTGGATAGATTGACGAAGTCAGCACATTTTCTGCCAGTTAGGACTGACTACTCACTGGAGAAGCTAGCAGAATTGTATATCAGTGAGATAGTTAGACTGCATGGAATCCCACTTTCCATCATATCTGACCGAGACCCAAGGTTTACATCGAGATTCTGGAAAAAGTTGCAAGAAGCCTTGGGCACACAGCTCCGTTTTAGCACGGCTTTTCATCCTCAGATGGATGGACAGTCAAAATGAGTAATCCAGGTAAACCTAATAACTAATTAAATTTTTGCAATTAATAAATTGAAATGATAGTAACAATGTGAATTATGTGATAGATCCTGAAGGATATGCTAAGGAGTTGTGTCATTGAGTTTGAGGGGAGTTGGGATAAATACCTCCCACTGGCAGAATTTGCATACAATAATAGCTATCAAGCTAGTATTCAAATGGCTCTGTATGAAGCACTGTATGGGAGGAAATGTAGAACCCCAGTGTGTTGGACTGAATTGGGCGAAGATAAGCTGGTAGGACTAGACCTGGTGAAACAGACTGAGGAGAAAGTGAAGATAATCAAAGCTAATCTGAAGGTTACCTCAGATAGACAAAAATCATATGCCGACTTGAAGAGAAAAGAGATAGAGTATGCAGTTGGCGATAAAGTGTTTCTCAAAGTCTCACCGTGGAAGAAAGTACTGAGGTTTGGAAGGAAGGGTAAGTTAAGCTCTAGGTTCATTGGCCCATATGAAGTCATTGAACGTGTGGGACCAATGGCCTATCGGCTAGCTTTACCACTAGAACTGGATAAAATTCATAATGTATTCCATGTTTCCATACTGAGAAGATATCGCTCAGACCCTTCACATGTCATTTCCATGGAAGAGATTGAAATCCAACCGGACTTGACATATACAGAGGAAATTATTCAGATCCTAGCTCGGGAAGTGAAGGAACTGAGAAATAAACAAATTCCACTGGTAAAAGTGCTTTGGAGGCACCATAACACTGAAGAGGCAACTTGGGAAAGTGAAGAGATAATGAAGCAACAGTTCCCTTAACTGTTTGCATCAGGTAAATTTCGAGGATGAAATTTTTCTTAGAGGGGAAGAGTTGTAACATCCTCATTTTAGCCAATCTATACAGTCTACTGTTCCGGTGACCAGTGTCGATCCGGACAACTAGAACGTTCGGAAAAATATTTAAACTAAAGTAAGGAACCAAAAATTAACTCAAATATTAATAAGAAAAAAATTTAGGAAAAATTATTAAATAATTTTTGAGACTCCAGAGAAGGGTCATTGAGGTTCTTATGGCATTAGAATGCCAAGAAAATACTTAGAAAATTTTTTCAATCGGTACAGACAATTTTAGCCCATTAAGCCAAACGGAGGGCATTTTGGTCATTTCGTCTTCAGAGATGATTTTTGGCCAACTTGTCCAGTTAAATAAATAATATATATAACATAAAATATGAATAAATATTGTCAAAATTTTAATTGAAATTAAATAGATAAGAAATAGAGAGAAAATGAAAAAAAATGGATTTATGACATCATCAAGATGTCATTAAAACTCACCCAACCAACCCAATCTTGACACATGGCATAAACCTATATAAAAGAGGCCAAATGGGCTCGAAAAGGAAACAAAAAAAAATCAGACCTCTTCTCTCTTTCTTCTTCATGCTGCCACCCTCCCCACCATGGTCACCCATTAGCAAGCTTTTGAAAGCTTGATTTCCCCCACTTTTACCCAACTAAACCCTAACCTAGCAACACAAAAACTTACTCTTACACCTTGGTGATTCTTTTGGGAGCAAAAAGAAGAGGAAAATAAGAGCTTTAGCAAGTGGGAAAATCTCACTCCTTTGAGGTTAGTGACCTAACCATGGATTTTATTTTAAATTCATGTTAAGGACTTTGAATGAGTGTAAATTTCAAAGGAAATTTATTAAAAACCACTTGTATGCTATTCCATATTTTTCGGCAGCCATGGTTAGGGTTTGATTGTGTTGAGCTTAATGAAGTTAAAAGACCATCATGGCAGTCCACAATATGTACCCACTAAGTGGATTGATGAAATGCAAGTTAAATGCATGATTTGAGATGTTAGGGTTAGGGTTTGAGTATAAAATGGAGACTTTGATCATGTAATGATGAAAGTGAGTTTTAATGGTCAATTAGTGACCATTTGGTTATGTGTAAACAAGAAATGAGGTGGTTTGATTAGTGGGAATTGCAGTTGGTGTGGCTACCCATGGTGACCTGCAGAATTGGACATGAGTCTAGCAGGTTTGGGCAGCCATAGCTTGAATTGTAGAGGTTCAATTGGTGAAAGGCCAATTGGAAATGAAACTAGACACATAATGGCACAACTTTGGTGAAGAAACCATGTCCATAAAACAAAACCAAGTGGACTAAAAGCTTGCCCTAATCCGGGTGACCTACAATCTGTTTCTGCAGAACGACCAAATGAATAGTGTTTGGTCATTTGGCCATAACTCAATGTAGAATGTCCAATTGACCTGAACTTTTACCAGCAACAAGCTTAGATATAGACCAACAACTTTTATGAAGAAACCTAACCCAAGTTATGACCAGAACCTATCCAACAAGTGAGTTGCAGTCACTGTTCACTGCACTGTAGATATGGTCAGTCCAGAAAAATTTCAATTCAGCCAGTTATGGTTTTTGGACCATAACTTAAGCTACAAAACTCCAAATGGAGTGAATCAAAAAAGGAAATTCAACTAGACAAAATAAGGAACAACTTTCATGTTGATCATTTTGCCAAATTCCCACTACAAAAATGACCAATGGAACAGTAAAGATAAGGTATGAAAACTGAAAATTCTGCTCAATTAACATTAAACTTAGAAATGGTATTGGCAACCAATACCAACAAATTTTGAATGCAAAATGTGGTATGTTGGGAGTATTAAAACCAATGTACCTATTGTCTATGCAAAATTCAACATTTTGGTTGACTAATGAAGTGAATAGTAACACCAAAACTTGAAATTCAAAAATTGTAAAAACTTAAAAATGTAATATGCCCTAGTATACCTAACATGATTGGTTTGGATAGTTTGGCATGCCAATAGGGTTCTGTTAGCAGTACTGCATATGGCTTCATGCCATTTTGTGTTTCATGGCTTTCCCATGCCATTCTGTGAAATAATAGCCTTTGGCTATGTTATTTGAGTTGATATACTTGGGTTTTAACCCTGATCATTATTACAGCTTATTAGCTGTTCTGTTGCACACCGGGAGACACAATGTGACCGATGGTGTGATAGTCTGAGGTACTTAATACCCAGTGCCAGTTTACCCGTTTATCCAGTCCAGTCAACTAGTATGGGTTACTCGGGCAATGATAATAAACCTTACTAAATTTTAATCGAATAATAATGCAAATAATATCAGAAGTTAAGTCTACCAAAAATGTAAACACATACATTCTGCATATTTGTTTTATTTTATGTTATTTTACATTATTTTATATTATCACCACTAAGCAGAATTGCTTAGCGCGTCGCTTTTGCCACGCGTAGGTACTGGAGACCTAGCTGGAGAGCCCAGCAGACATCAGACCGGGTGAGTCTTCAGATTTGCATTCGGAGTCCCGAGTCACCTCACACCTGCAGTGCATATGGTAGGACATAGGATTTTTGGAGCCTTTTGTATTTTGCATTTTGTACTAGTTTGGATTGTAACTCTAAACTCCTATTATTATGTATTAATGTAAATATATGAAATTTCATATTATTGAGATATTCTGCATAATGTATGTTGATAAATGAAATGTTGAGAATTAATTGTGAATATGCTTTAAGTGATGAAGTGAACAGAAAAGTTTTGAAAATAGTATTGTGATTTGAGATTGAAATTTTAAGATGGACTTGAATGTGTATAATGGAGTTTAGATTTGAAAATTATTTTGGAAATGTTTTTAAACAGGTTCAGAAGAACTATTTTTCCAATTTACAGCCGGCACTCTGCCGGATTTTCTATAAAATTTGCGGATAAATTCAGATTTATCAAAATTGAAAATAAATGAATTATAAAGGGATAAATTGTAATAGAAACATAAATTGGTGCTCTGGCACACTGAGTGGCATAACTTGCTCGGCTACACTTTAGATGGGTAAGGGTTGTCATAAGCAAAACTTTAATTTTTCACAAACCCTAATTCCCAAAATGTCCATTTCATGCTATCCATGCCATCTAACACATCCAATCACAAAAACCTACTAAGCAACTCCAATAAATACATTTTATTTCATTTAAATTCATCATTTCCCATAGGTACATATGCTGACCAAAATTCTTCTTCCATCAAACATGAATAATTTCTCAATTTTTTTCTTGTAATTTTTTCCATTTCATGCTCAAATTTAAGTTTACTAAAAGAATATGGAAGAAAATAGCACTAACCTCTTTTAACCACTTTCTTGGCTTGTTAAAACTTTGAATATTCTTCACTTTATGACAATCAAAATGTTACTCTTGATGTAGGGATTAATTTTTGTGAAGGGTTTGTAGGGTTTTGGGGTGGAAAACTTAGGGAAAATCAAGCTCAAAGCTTGATGAAAATGGAGGTTTCTCTCTTCTCTATCTCTCTTTTTGCTTTGGTGTGAGACTAAGAAGAAGAAGGCTGCTGGAATTGTTTCATTTTTATCTCATTTTTATCCCTTTTAATTTGCTTGTCAAATAGTGATTGGGTGGGGCTTTTTAAATGACATCATGTGATGTCAAAATTTCAATTTTCTTCATTTTTCTTTTCTTTTCTATTCATTTCCAATTCAATTTTGTCGCAAGGTGTTTTGCGGTCGCCTGGACGAACACTCACTGAAGTGGGAAAGAGTGAG
Source organism: Hevea brasiliensis (assembly GCF_030052815.1). NCBI lineage: Eukaryota > Viridiplantae > Streptophyta > Magnoliopsida > Malpighiales > Euphorbiaceae > Hevea > Hevea brasiliensis. Next base: position 137,532 of record NW_026614662.1, read on the forward strand.
GAGTCGCCACTTTAATTTTGAGGGAAATTAAAGGAAACCATTTATGAAAACAAACTAACATAAAACCACTTCGAAAACAGAGATTCTAGGTTCAGGGTCCGTATACGGGGGGGAAGGTGTTAGGCACCCTGCCTCATCCTTTTATGAGGGCAAGCAGATTTAACATTATGCTCTTTATAAATTAAAATCGATAGCTAAGGGGATTGGGTTAGGATGAAGATGTTAATCCCTTTGACAAAAGGGAATATTTAATTTTTTCACTAGTTTTCGGTTTACCCAGATACATAAGTAAATGGGACGACCTTAGTGAATTGATGTTGTGTCGCGGTTTTTGTTTATGGGATTATTTTGCATGTTTATTAAAATTTAATTTTGAGAATCGGATAAGAACTCTCCTCCGATCTCTGTTTGCTTGGTTTGATTTGAGAATCGGATAAGAACTCTCCTCCGATCTCTTTTAATATTTAAGATTTGGATTGAGAATCGGATAAGAACTCTCCTCCGATGTCTTTTTAATATTTAAAATTTGGGTTGAGAATCAGATAAGAACTCTCCTCCAATCTCTTTGAATATTTAAAATTTGGATTGAGAACCGGATAAGAACTCTCCTCCGATCTCCTATTTGGTTTGGATGAGGATCAGGTAAGAACTCTCCCCCGACCTCTTGAAATTTAATTATGATCGTATCGCGCAAGGACCTTAGGCTAAGGGTTCTGGCATCCGAAGACACTGGGGACCCGGATTAGGCTTCTTTTAACTCATTGGTACCCTGTGACTATATAGGGGATGCCGGACTGAACTTTTACCGATCTCCTATGTGATCGGCTTACCAGTACCTTTCAACAAGCAACATTTGCTCTATTGAAATTCAATTTTACTCCGACTCTCCACCTTACCCAGTCATCTTCTTGAGCTAGTCTGGTGGTTCGACTTCGTAATTCTCTGATTTATTATCCGAACGTTTATTAAAAAAACTCTTATGTTAAGATACTGCTACCAACATTTTATCAAACTACCTATACGTTACCCGTAACCAGAACACCTACATTAGGAGATAATAAAAGACTAAGAACAAATAAATAACATGAACTGATATCAAAGATAAACTCAAGAGAATAGCCCTCCACGTGGGGCCTTCTAATGCAAGACAAACTTTAACGAAAATTAGGAGTGTAAAAAGAAAATAAAGACGAACACTGGATAGGGCCACGATTCAGATACTCACCTGTAGGAAGTTGAACCTATTGAACTAACTATGGAGTCACGAATGTGGCAGAGTTGAGTGCTAATAGTCTGGGGACTAATGCTTGCCTTGAAATGAAGAATACCAAGCTAGAATGTAATCGAGCCGGAATGACAATGAATGAGATAGAGCTCGGAAAATAAAAGTGGATATAAAATTGATGAAAACAGAACTGAAACTAAGAAAGGGTATCGCAGAGAAATGAACAAACTGAAAATCAAGAATTCCAGTGTCCAATCCTCTTCCAAAGAAAATACTTTAGAAAACTGGTTTCTGAAGTTTTTCTATCTTAAAAATAGCAGAGTAGCAAAACTGAATCAATTTTCAGAGCCTTTCCACTATAATCACCACCCTATATTTCGTCCTCTCCCTTCAACAGTTTTAATGCAGGTATTTATAGGGAACGGGTGCTCTCAATGAAGGGTCAAGGTATTCTTTGAGGGAGATGGAAGGTTTGGATTTTAAAGGACATGATCTGATGCTTGGGAATTAAAGAGAATCAAAACGAACGACTGATATCCTTTTCTGAATATTTGTCCTTTTTCTTTTCTAATCTGACAGCTCCAAATTTTCTTGTCAAGGGTGATCCGAGGGCTGGGAATAAAAAGCGCCGGCCTTATCGTCTTCTTCTCTGATCCTAGGGCTCCGGACTTGTCCTTACAAGTAAGATCAATGGTGGAGATTGGGATGTATAGGACTGTCATGACATACTCTGGTACTTATCAGTAATGTCGGCGATTGAGGTGTGCGGTGGAGATCTCGTCTGCAATTCTTTAACTACCTTGGCTCTGATTACGACGACAGTTATTGGAAGTTATCTTATTCTCTTTGCTTTCCGATCTCCACTTCCTTTCGATCTTTCGAATACGATCTTTTCCGATCTCTCATGCTGGGCCTCCCTCTTCCGATCTCCCCCATTCCAGTCTTCTCCTTTATCTGGTCTGGTTTAGTGAAAGCATTTAATCCTTCGATTTCCGAGACGTTCGCTTCGTTTTCCGCTAGCAATAAATGCTCAGACCTTCTCTATATATATACCTTTAATAGGAAACCTTTCAACATTTGATTTTCTCCTCTTTCCTTCTCACTTTTCCTATTCTAGCCGCTCCAGCAACAATCTCGGCTATGATAACTGCTTTTGATCTTTTTCCGGCTGTTCACCTTGTTTATCAACTGGAAATTTACGACCCTGGTGATCAGAAAATCACTATGGTCACCTCTGATGACAGTGAGAGAACTGGACTAATTTACCGACCCAGATCGAGAATATATATTGTGTTGACCTCGAATCGGTCGACCGATGTAATCGGCGAACCGATTTCGAGCGAGAAGACTGCTAATTTCCCTCCGATCTTTGGTGACTGCCCTTCGAAGTTCATTTGGCTTATCACCACATTGGGTGTCCTGATAGCGGCTCGGTTCCAAGTGATAACATTGATGATGACCTCTCTCATCCTCATGAGAGTCATAGTCACCTCATCTGAGCTGTACATCTATCTGATGTCGATGGCCGGTCTCCTGATCAGACACATCTTTTGATTTAGCCACAAGACTAGGCTTTGACATAGGCCTTCACTAGATAGGGTGTACTGCCGATCTCTAGAGATTGCCCAAATGATGTAATCTCACCTTTAATGTAACCCGATCCCTAGAGATCGCCCAAATGATGTAATCTCCCCTTTAATGTAATCCGATCTCTAGAGATCGCCCAAATGATGTAATCTGCCCTTTTGGAAATGAAATTTTATTTTGACAATTATTATTGCATTGATTATTTTTCGATCTCTGATGTGTTCATCCGATCCGATTCCTAACTAAACAGCCCTTAACCGATCTGCAATTCCAAGCATCCGCCTTAATTCACCGATCTTTAACTAGCCGATCTCCCTTTATTTAATTGTGGAGATTCCGAAACATTCGTGAGACGTGTCAGAAAAAGCTGGTGAATCCCGCTAACCGATACGCCGCTTGGGACATCGTGAGCATTAAATGCTCAGATGGGTATAAATAGGGGATGGGTCAGCCAGTTGCTCCCTTATGTGATTTTCAGCATCTCACGAGCGATTCCAAAATCCTCTCATTTTTTCAAGTTCTTATGACACCGATCACACTCCGATAAGGACTTTGATCTTTCTTTTAGTTTAAATTTTCTCTTTTCTTTGAAAATGAGCGACGCCGAGGGTCAGAGAGCGGCGAGCCCCCCTTCCGTTCATGTCTCATGGTCGTCATATGAAGTTGAGGTGGTCGGACCGAGTGGGTGATCTGAACCTCCTACATCCTCTGTTCCAGCCCGTGGTCAAGCGGGACCCTCAAGACGAACGCATTCTTCAAGGAGAGAAAACCTTCCCGTGGATGAGCTACCGTCAATCCTTCAAGAAACCGACCTACAGTCTTTTAGCGAAGAGTATAACATTCGGGGAGATTCATACGAACTTATCAGGTGTCATAGCGATCTCCGAACCGGTCACTTCTTCGAAGAAAATGACATGATTATGGTATACAAAGAGCAATTAAAAGCCGGGCTGCGGTTCCCTCTTGACGACTTCTTCAAAGAAGTTCTGAAATTCCATCAAGTGTGCATAGCTCAAGTTCACCCGAACTCATAGCGGATCCTAGTAGCCTTCAAAGGCCTCTGCCGAGCTAAGGGGCTCAGACCAATGGCGAAGGTATTCGCCGAGCTACACAGGCTAACTCGTCGAAAGGACAACGAGTATTGGTTCTTTCAGGCGAAGCCACATTTTTGGCTTTTTACTGACCTGCCCTTCTCCCTGAAGAATTGGAAGAATCGATTTTTCATTTTGAGGAGCAAGGTTCCGAGCAGTTTTAAGGGTTTCTCGTGTAGCTGGCTGCATCAGGGCCCGTTAATTCCGAAGTGCATCACCCTGAATAGGGGAGAAGGCATAATGGTGATGGAGTTGAAAGATCAGGCGGCCACTCAGAAGTTCTCCTGTTTAGATGCGGTGACGGCCGAACTGCATCATTGGACAATGCAGCTGATTACCGGCAAAGAACGCGGGCTTCAGCTCTCTGACCTCAGCCTCGGTACTTTCTATATCTCTGAGCCTTAGCGAACTCACTGACTTTTTCTCTGTGCAGGCATGGCGGGCAGCGAGGCTTCCAAGGAGAGCCGAAAGCAGAAGAGGGAGGTCTTCAGGAAGGTGCGGGAGATGAAGTATGCCAAGGCCTCTCAGACTCCAAGGCACTATCCAGGGGAGACATAGGGAGGCTCGTCCCGACCCTCAGGACCACTGATCTCTGAAGTATAAATGGTTCGGTCTCCTCCGCGACATGAAGAGCCGCCACCACCTCCTCCGGTTGCTTCAAGTGCGGAAGGGGGTCCTTCCCAACCTCCTGTGAGGACCCTTTCCCGAGGCGCTCAAGTCCTAATCCACTCGCTGGAGAAGAACCGCACGGTTCGAGAGAATCCGGGCTTTGCTAAGGTCTTGGGGTCCTCCATCTGCCTTCAGGAGGATCAGGATAAGCTGACCCCGAACAGTCTCGATGATATCCTGACCCGGACTATGAGCCTGAGCGTGGAGAGTTTGGTGAACCAACACATTGTCCGGGAGAAGGCTCACCGTATGAGGCAGGAGATCGAGAAGGTGGGTCATGAAGCAGCTTCCCTCCGATCCCAACTTTCATCCGCCCAAAACTATATAGCTGAAATTGAGGGGCGGATGAAGTTCTACGAGGATAAGTTGACCGAGCAAGCTCATGTTCTTGAAGAGGTTCGGGCGCTCCGAGCCGCTGATGTCGCTCGCCTCACTGACGAACTCAAAGCAAAAGAAGAAGAGGCAGTGACAAGGGAGGCCGGCGCTTATGTGAACGCCCATGGGGACCTTTTGGCCGAGCTCAAGAAGCGTTATCCCGAAGAGGACTTTTCCTGGATGGTAGACCTGGCTCCGCAAGACGAAGAGGATAGCGAGGAGGAGGCTGAAGGTGAGAGAGGAGGTGAACAAAATGTAGAACAGGCTGGGGGTGATCCTCCAGCCGAATGACTTGTATAAATTTTTAATTTGAAATGAAATGAAGTCCTTTTTTTGTTCATTGACTGGATGAGATCGGAAAGTATCTAAGTCGCCTGAGCGCCTGATTGTCTAAACGTATTAGAACAACTTGAAAGCAATTATTAACCTATGTATGAGAGATCGGTAAAACTTTGTAGACATGAGATCGGCCTAAACCGAGAACAAACACTGAACGGAACTTAAGATTATTAAAATTGGAAACCTGATCTGAACACTTAAGATCGGAAG